>NW_022280035.1:2124754-2226174 GCF_004355925.1 Anarrhichthys ocellatus | reverse complement strand
GCAGGAAACTGTAATTAGCACCACAAAGCTGTGGCGAGACGACATTGATTTTTTGTGTGTTATTTTGCTGTTATAATTGGGACCAATGATGAAACCTGTTGCTCTCGCAGTAAGTTTACTTCAGTCGGTTGTGGATCTCACTGGTTGACTGTGACTGATTTTAAAGATTTGAATATTAGGTGAGAACCTGTGAACTCTTGTGGTCTCATCGGGGCTACTGTGAGAATACGCAGCTCTACATTAAACAGACTGGGTGGTGTCTGGATGGAGACTTGGGTCAGCTGCTTGCTCATTTTATAGCCTCATCTGGGCCAACGTCCAAAAACTTTATAGTCTTTCGACGTCTTCCTAGAGAAAAAGCCTGTTACCTTTGCCTCAGTGCTTTGCTACTCGCCTTTTCTCTGTGACACTTTTCTGGGGTTGATAATAATGATCCAGTCCCGCACAACATAAGACGGATTGTTTTTGATTTATAAACACAGCAACACACACACATGTGATGGTACCCACCTTTTATTGGTGAAAAATAAAGTCCCATTAATACAAGAGACTAATCAACATACTAATTTCATTTTGCTCATCACATATTTCATTGATTTTGTTGTATTCAACATTTTACAGTAATAAACTAATTGAATAGAAAGTGGTTATTGTCTGTTTATCTGCTCTCAGCCGACTGAAATATTATTTTTTTTAGGCTAAAGGCCACACCCTTAATTTGTAATATGTAGTTTTCAGTTATGTGACGAATCCATCTTGATAAATCACGACTCATGACTCACCTTTTCTGCGTTTGTGGGTCAGTCTCTGGGTGTGACCGTTGTGTATGATGACAAATGTGAGTTATTGTTATTAATACACTCCACAAGGTTTCATAATAATAATCAATAGTCAACGCTCACCCTGATATAAACCCTCTCAGTCCCTGTGGCACTTAGCTACGTTTTCTTTCTATCAAGCAAAAAGTGCAGTCACTGCAGGGACAAATGTGCCGTGTCATTCTGTTGTCAGCGAAACAATGTCTTGCCTCACTGGTGTTTGTGATGTTTGAGCAGAACCAGTTGTTCATCATGGTAGAAATATTTGACTGTCTAGTTTTAGTAGAGCAGAACCAGTTGTTCATCATAGTAGAAATATTTGACTGTCTAGTTTTAGTAGTTAGAGGAGCAACTGAATCCAGAAGACTCGAAAAAGCTGCGTTCAAGTCCCTGAGCCGATCTCTCCACAATAAGAGCGCTTTCTTCTTAAACGAACAGCATGCATTAACGATAACATGGGACATTACGCCGGAAACTTGATTTGAACACATAGTTTTGCATGGTATATTAGCCTGCAAACCTCCCAGGACTAATGTGTTAATCTATAACCTGGTCCCATATGTCTGTGTACCTGTAGCCGGGGAACTAATACAGTCCAGCACACAGATGTAAGTCAAGCACAGCTTTATACAATGCTTACTGCTAATGTCACAATCCATTTTCCTGTCCTTGCTGCCCCGTATGGTGTTCTGTGTGTGTGTGTGTGTGTGTGTGTGTGTGTGTGTTTAACCTCGCCTGGGCGGCTCCACATTCTGCTCTGGCCAGCTGAGCCTTTTCTTTAGCCATGTGTGCAGCACCGGCCTGATACGACTCTGAAAACATTCATGCAGCGCGCGTTTGCAGCGCTTTGCGATTTTCAAATGTAATGAAACGATCAGTCACACACCCCTCACAGTAACTATGAAGCTACTAATGAATCTCATTTGCCAATTGCTTGCCGCGATGCCATGTCTTGGGAGCGGCATACTTCAGGTGTCTGCCTCAGTGTGCATATGTATCCGTCTGTGTATCCCCTCCATGCTGTGCACAACACCTCTGAGCCTACATGTGGCTTCTGAATTATGCAGCAGCCCCAACGGCTGCTGAGAGGGGAAACAGAAGTAGGAGAGCGGACGGCGGTGTCTGTGGGGAGTTTGATTGGGACTTGGGGAACACTCCGTTGGGGTGTTATTTACGAACAGCAGCGGGATTCCTGAAAGATGAGCGCCAAGATGATGAGAGGAGGAGGGAGGAGGAAAGATGAAAGGGGGATGTGGGGGAGAAGAGAGGAGGGAGGAAAGCTGCAGTGCTAAAGGGTTCAAATCTGCTCTAAGCCGTCAGTGTCTCTCCTCCTTTCAGACCTGTGGTTCAGGTAAACTTCAGTCCGAGTGCTGCTCTCATGCAGCAGAGAGCGCTTGGGGATAACCCAGCCCAACTTGGGCGGCACCAGCCCTCCATCGCTCAGCTCGCCTCAGTAGAAAAGGTTCTCTGCAGAACTGAATTATTCATGGCTCTTCAGAAGAGTGCAGTGAAAATCCCCACCCCCCACACACTTGCACACAAAACCTAATAAATCACAGTCACACACACACACACACACACTGCTTTATCGTCACATCACAGCGCGTCTTGCGTCATAGTTAATTTTTTAGGTTATTCAGGCTGATTTTTGTATTTGTTGTGCATTTTCATCTCGCTGTGGTTGAATAATTGAATAGATTTAATCTCGCTACGTTGTGCTCATCGCATTCCACCGTCGGTGTCGTCCGTCTCCGTGAGGGGTGGGTGGGGTCGTGCTTTCAAGTCCTCTCGCTAAGTGCTGAGTGTGCGCGCGTGTTTGTTACATAAGTTGTCGCCATGGTGGTTCTGCTCTCAGAGCGGGGTCAGCCTCACAGAGAACCGGAGAGGGAAGGGGTTGAGCGGCATCGCTTACCGAGGGTGTGTGTGTGTGTGTGTGTGTGTGTGTGTGTGTGTGTGTGTGTGCGGGGGGATGTTTGCTTCCGGAGAAAGGGAGTGGTCGGTGTTAGGGGTGCAGAGACGGATTGCAGATATGGGGGAGGAGGGGGTAGAGGAGCAAAAGGTAGCGGAAGAGAGAGGGAGCAAGCAAGTGAAGGAGAGATGGAGGAAGATGAAAGAGATCGATGACACATAACCTTTAGCTGCAGTGGGTAGTGGGTGTGACCATGTGAATGTTCATCCCCCCCCAAAGTCACCCTTTTAATGTCTCTTTCTAAAGCCTCTGTGAGTAAGGTCACATCTGACTGGTATTAAATAAAAAGTCGTTTTAATGCATATCACACACATGCATGATATGTTTTCTGCCTAAGAAAGCCACTCATTTGGATTCTTTCCAAACACACACACTGTTATCTGCTTTGATACACATACGGTCTAATTAAAGACGTGTAGACGACTCAATGACTGACTCTTTCCCACTTGCTAAAACATACTGGATGCATGAATTTAAAATGTGCAGGGAGATGAGTTCAGGGTGAAAGCCTCTTCCATCTGGTCGTTCGTGTGAAGGAAATATGTTGGAACAAGTATCTTATCATTAGGCCTTCATATTCACGTCTTCTTTCTGCTGCATCTGTCGTCTTTCCTCTAGGATCGCAAGCTGTCGAAAGTGGAACGTCAGCGCTTTAAGGAGGAGGCAGAGATGTTGAAGGGCCTTCAACATCCCAACATTGTCCGTTTCTATGACTTTTGGGAGTCGCCCCTTAAAGGGAAGAAGTACATTGTGTTGGTAACGGAGCTCATGACGTCGGGAACGCTAAAGACGTGAGTACAGTTGAAGGCAGAGACGACTCTAAAAAATCACCCTAGAAAGGTGCCCTCAATAGAGTGCAGATCTCCACCAGGTGTGTCAACCACAACTGCTGTATTGTGTTATTGAATTAATAAAACCCACAATTGGCCTGTGAGGCGTCCTAAAACACACTTCAAAAACAAGCGGCGTTGAATACAAGGAATGGGCTCGAGGTCGCCGTATAAGACACGTCATGCAATCTTGCCAAAAACTAAATGGAACTCGCAAAGCTGTGGGAGAATTTCAGCAGTGTGTGTACTTGTAGCATTAGATCCGTCAGCAGTTAGCCAAACAAACCGTACAAAACAATAAAAGGGAGCCGGCTAACAACCACTGATGTACGCAACCAATGGGTGGTAAAGTAAAACACACTTCATTCAAACTCAAAAACAAGCTGGGATGTATGCAAGCAGAGTAGCAGATGGGGGATCGGAGATTCACTCGGCTGTGTTATCACTAGCGGCCCCTACCGGCCGGGGGCCTGTGAGGAGTAGTGAGTGAGGAGTCAGCAAGCAGTCAATGGCTGTATAAAACAGGCAATAAAAGGTGTTTTGAGAAAGTGTGAGTCACCGTGACCACGAGAGGTCCTTCAGCATGCAGCCACAACAGGCCACCCACAATATTCAGCAGTTTGCTGCAGCAGCATGAAAGATAAGCCGTGGACAGACACAGAGGTGCACACTCACTAGTGGTGAGTCGCACACACACAACCAATTGCAGGATTCCCTGGCGGAGATAATAATAGTAATAATAATAACTGTTTGTGAATGAAGCAGATATTTACAGTGATTAAAGTGACCTCTAACTTTTGCCATTTCTAAAGTGTGTCATAGAAATGTCAGCCTATTTATGTTTTACTGAAAATATATTTTGAAACTCCTTTCATGGTTAGGTAATGCGTTTCCCTCTCTCTCTACAGCTATCTAAAGCGCTTCAAGGTAATGAAGCCCAAGGTGCTGAGGAGCTGGTGCAGACAGATCCTGAAAGGCCTTCACTTTCTGCACACCAGAACCCCCCCCATCATCCACAGGGACCTCAAATGTGACAACATCTTTATCACTGGACCTACCGGCTCGGTCAAAATAGGGGATTTGGGACTGGCAACACTCAAGGCGGCTTCCTTTGCTAAGAGCGTCATAGGTAGGAGACTTTGAAATATAACATTACAGATACATGCTTCTTCCAGTAAAGAGATAAATGACATATCTATTGGGTATTTTCTGTTCAGGCACCCCAGAGTTCATGGCTCCAGAGATGTATGAAGAACACTATGATGAGGCTGTGGATGTCTACGCCTTTGGCATGTGTATGCTAGAAATGGCCACCTCTGAATACCCCTACTCCGAGTGTCAGAATGCTGCTCAGATATACCGCAAAGTCACTAGTGTGAGTCCACATACTCTACATTATTCCAGTTTGATTCAGAAATCAGAAATTCAGGAAAAAGTTTAGTGGCCCAAAAATGATAACTGATAAAGACCAAAAAGGTGCGCTCAGTAGAGTGAGGTCTCCGCCAGATGTGTCTGCTGTATTGATTGAATGAATACAGCCCACAATTAGCAAACCCCCGTTTAGACCCCAATGGGCTGTATGGCGCTGTAAAACACTTAATTTCAACTTAAAAGCAAGTGGTGATGTATGCAGGCCATCGGCTCATTTCATACAATCTTGGCTAAATAAAACGAAACTCACCAATCCGTCTGCCCACGTAGCAGCGGCTGAATGGCAGCGATGTACTCAGCAGTATGTGTAGTTCCGTTAGCTTTTAGCTAAACACACCGTCCAAAAACAATAAAGCCGAGTAGAGGCTGAGAGGCGGCGATGCACTCAGCTGTGTTATCACCAGCGGCTCCTTTTTAAGACGGGGGGCCGATTAAGAGCAGTGAGTTAGGAGTGAGCAGGCAGAGTCAATGGTAGTATTAAAGATGTTTTGATAAAGTGTGAGTCACCGCAACCCTGACAGCTCCTTGAGTATGCAGCCATAACTGGCCACCCAAAAGATTATGCAGATGGCTGCAGCAGAATTTGATATTAGCCGTGGACAGACACCAAGGTGCACTCTCACGCACACACACACGACGGATCGCATGATCATCCTGGCAGAGATATTAATAACTGTACAGGCGAAACAGGGCCTGCATCAATTGTACATTAGCATTCACACACTGTATACAACAACTTGTAGGCAATGTATTTATTAATGATTTCAATAGTATCAAGTATTCATATATCAATAACAAAACGGTCACAAATATTCTCATTCTCCTAGCATACATACAGTTTTACTCTTTAATTGTGTTCATACCACAGTCTTCTCAAAGAGGCCTTGATCGTAGCATGCATTTAGTAATAACTCGGGGTCATGCTTAGTGAACCTGTGAGATACTGTGCAATGATGTCTGGGATGTTTTTAGCTGCTTCGCCACATAATCGGAAGAATCTTAACGAGCCATATGGAGTCACAGAGGGAGTCCTTTGTGGGTTTTTTTTTTTTTTTTTATTGTTTTTTTTAAGATGAAGCCAGTGGGGCTGTGTTCCATTTCAATGAGTGTGTCTCCGCCAGCAAAACATGCTGCTGCAAACTGTTTTTAGATTGAGGGGTGTTTAAAGTCGCCATAGTATTCCTGATTTGATGAAGAGTGTTGATTTTCCACGCTGGAGATTTAGCCGTGTGGAAATCTGAGATATGGTTCGTTCACCTGCTGTTTGAAAAAAAAAAAAAAAAAGAGAGAAGGCCTTTGTTGATGTTCGGGCAGCATCGGTGCAGCTGCTTCTGGATACGGTTCTCTGCATTGCTACTGTATGCATGTTAGAGTGCCCTGCAGGGACCACTGCAGGATATTAATAGGAGATTGATCAAAGGGAAACCCTGATAGCTTTAAACTGCTCCCTGAGCACATGCTGCATGTAGCTTCATAATTAGTTAGTAAATACGGAGGATGCATATCTTCTATGACTTAGATGGAGAAAGTGAGGTCAGAGTGCTGAGCTAACAACATTTTCTATTGACAAAAATTCCACCATGTTAAAACTAAAATCTATTGTGTGTGAAACACCCACTGTGGAGAAACGTCTATAGAAGCTTCTCAAACCACTCCTGCTGTCACTGCCTGTCCATATTAATTAAGGACAGCTGTTTTACAATTGCAGTTCACAAGCAAAACATCAGGAACGGGAACGGGAGATTTGCTCAAACGTGCACCGATCAGCACGCTTGCCCACCAACAAACTCACGAGGTCGTGTCTGCATGTTGGTGTTGAGCTATAATCTTGTGCACATACTGAGCTCTCGGATGAAGAGAGGTCGACGCTGCTGCAGGAGTGGTTTGAAAGCTTTCTTTGGGCGCTTTTATGCCTTTTGGAATCCATTGCAACTGACATGGATTCAAGCTGACCACAGCTGCCGCGCTCTGTCGAGGTTGACGACCCTGCAGGGTGTGAGTGTCTGACACTTAAAAGATCAGATTTCGGGTGACAAAAAAAACATCCCCGCGCTCTTTCCTTTTGTTTTTTGCTATTTTTCATCAACACAGCATCCTTTAATGGCGTGTCCTCAGAGTTGTGTTTATATTTCCCTTTCTTCAGGGAGTGAAGCCCGCCAGCTACAACAAGGTCATGGATCCTGAAATCAAGGAGATTATTGGGGAGTGTATCTGCCAAAAGAAAGAGGAGCGGTGAGTGACTGTGCCCATCATTGTCCGGTGTCCAGCCAATAGGGCCCACAAGGTGCCCTCTCATCTTCCATGCCTTGTCTCGCCTCCCCCTGCTTCATTGCTGTGGTGCTGACAGTTGGGCTCTCAGCAGCACTGCAGTCTCCTCACCATGTCTGCAGGGTGTCCCTCTATTTCTGTTACATAATGAGTTTGTGTACAGAGGGGAAGATGACCCTTAATTAGCCTCCAGTGGCTTCTTCTATTCAATTCTATTTTTTTGGAACAATAGAAAGAGGGCAGTCTGAGTTTTATTTTGTTTCCGTTGAGTTTGAATGAAGTGTGTTTTTACGATGCTCCGCCGCTTGAACACATCTCCGAGCTGAAACTGCAGATGCGCCCCACACACACACACACACACACACACTACGGCGACAGAAGAGAGCCAAACTGAACGTGCCACACAGCGTTTTAGCTGTAGTAAAATATACAATATGTGCCTTTGTTGTTCCTTCTGCCAGGTACACCATCAAGGACCTGTTGAACCACGCATTCTTTGCTGAGGACACGGGCGTAAGGGTTGAGCTAGCTGAGGAGGATGATGGGAAAAAGGACTTTATAGCCCTGAAACTTTGGGTGGAGGACCACAAGAAGTTAAAAGGAAAGTACAAGGAGAGTGGAGCCATCGAGTTCATGTTTGACCTGGAAAAGGAGGTCCCTGAGGTTGTGGCACAAGAAATGGTGAGTGAATATTTAAAGGTATAATTATTTGATGCGTGTAAAATATTTTGAGAGGAATCTGGATTTAGAATCCTTTTGATTTGTCTTCTCATTATTACTACATTATAAGTCTACCTTAAAAATATGGCATCTACACATGGTTCAACCTTCTTCTTTCCCTAATTTCAGTTTGAGTAATAAAGTAGTTTGAACCCATGCTGGTTATGCATTTTGCCTGCCTGGCTTAGTGTGTTCTGGCTGCTGGCGTTACTCGTATCTCATCATTGGGGAATGCATTCAGATGCAGATTGTCAGAGATAACTTACTCTGCTCTTCCAGGAATACAGTGATTTTTTATTTTTTTTTCCTTGTTTTTTTGATGTGGTTTTCTCTCGTGAACACCATCAGATAAGGCTCCCACAGGCCCTGCAATAAAACCCTGGCCCAGAAACACTCTGTGTGGGAGCCATGATTATACCCACCTCAAGCCTTTATAACTGTCATCAAACATTCTGCAGCACCATGGAATTATTTATCGGGCTGTGGGATTAAAAGAGGTTGAGTTAACACCGTTCGACTTCAGATGGAGAATACAAACAGTCGTTGCCAGGTATGAGCAGGTTTGGATGGGGAAACTGAAATGGGTACATCAGAAATACGAGAGAGAGAAAGTCTTCAGTGAGACATCTGAAACCAGGATCTTTTTTCAGTGTAGACTATAAACCTCTACATCATGTGTAAGTAAAGGAGTGAGATGTGTCAGCTGTATATTAATCACTGTCCCTCAGATTATTCAAAATACGAGTGTTTTGTTTAATACTCAATTATCAAATTTATCCAACGACTGTGAGACAACAGCCGTGTTTCCATTAACGGATTATTAGAAACGCTGTTTGGAAACAGCTAAATTTCACTCCAAACGTTTTTAGACTCGCTTGAGGTGTCGTTTGCCTTTGTTATGGAAACACCTTCCCGCCATTCCTTAAGACCTCCATGTGTCTCTCGTAGCCGACTTGTTTTGTTTCCAGTTCGCAGCATCTGCTTCTTCTACTCTGTTTACTGGCGGTTTACAGCCATGTGTAGCCTTTAGCGCTGTAGCTGAGTTTATTTGCTCCAAACCAGTTAATGGAAACGCTTCTTTTCTTCATTCCTATATTGCAACATTTCAAAAAAATGAGCTTGGCCACTGAATATAAACATGGCTAGTGAGTGAGGACCAGCTTTCTTTGCCTTCTGTTTTTCTGCCTCTTGTTTTTTAATAAAGAGTCTTCCTCTTCATTGTTGCTCTCTCCCTCCCACACATCTCTTCCCCTCTTTCCTGTCTGCACTCTCTCCCTCTATTTATCTCTTCTGTTTTGGCCTTGACCACACTGTCAAGCTGGGGAGAAAGAAATGAATGCCTCTCTGTAACAACCGCCCTGGGCATGAGGGCAGACATGTGGACGCACAGCACAATGGGAGTGTAGGCCAGCATGCTCGCATGTCAAGTCGCTCTAATGAGTTCTTTCTCTGCAGAGAGGCAACATGAGAGATGAGAGTTGTCTCCAGTGATGGACCTGGCTCTCCCTTTTTTCGGGTCATTTATACCGACTGTGCTAATGATGCCTAATTACTCTGTGCTTACTACTATGTGTGTTCAGTGCTATTTACACTGTGCTGTACGCGGCACATTAGATGAATGAACATGGTTTAATTAGTTTTGATATGCACAAAGTAACTGCTTGACTAGTATTTTCTTTTCGTACTGCTGAATAGTGTCCTCTAGTTTCAGAAGGAGCTAAAGCTCTGTAGCCAATTCAAACGCGGTTTTATGTCGAGACAGAATTAGATTTTCTTCTTGCATGTACATGTGTTATTTAGACACTTGTGTTGTGAACAATGAATCCAGCTGCTGACAAAGAGGATACTTCCCCACTGCTCTGATCCCCTTGAAATAGATTTTTCTGTCCCTTCCGTCTCTTGCTCCTTCTCTCTCCCTCACACAATGTGCTCTCTCTCCTCTCACATGCTCCATGCTAAAAATATCCTGGAAGTCACGCTCTTCCCCTTTTTACTTTGTCAGGTGGAGTCGGGCTTCTTCCACGAGAGCGACGCTAAGACTGTGGGAAAGTCGCTCAGGGACCGCGTGGCCCTGATCAAATGGAGACGGGAGAGAACGGTGTCTGCTGCGGTTCCAGTGGATGGAGGTGAAGGCGGGCACAGAGTCCAGATGACGCCATCACAGGGCATCACTGCCGGGGTTGCGCATGTAGGACAGCCTTTGCTGGAGCCGGAAGAGCCGGAGGCAGACCAGCACAACAGGCTGCGTAACCTACCAGCCAGTGCCACCTCAGTGACGTGTAAGAGATTCTGTCCCCCCCCCCCCACTCAGAAACACACGAGCTCAATCTCTGACTTTTTAATGAGTGCATGATTTCTGTGCGTCTCTGCAGCAGACGGCACACTCGACAGTGGCATGGGCTCCACTGTGTACTCGGACTCCCACAGCAGCCAGCAGAGTGTCCTCTACCAGTCCCTGCTGGAGCCTATTACTATGGCAACACAGCAGGTGTGTATCAGGAGCATACACACACCCAGGTGGACCATGCACATTCGGATTAATCAAAACACACACTGTTTGAAAGCAGCCCTCGCTCACGTGGCCTTGGAGCTGAGCACAGGCACTGAATCCACAGTCAACACATTTCTGGACAGTCATGCATATTAGATGCAGATGTTTTTCTCATACATTCACGTGTGTTTGTCCTCATCTCTTCATATTGTGTTTTGCTTTTGGGTTGCTCCTCCTGATCAGTGCCAGAGCAGTAGCCCTTCTCCAACAGATCGACCTCACTCCTGTGAAAAGGGGCAAGTTTGGGGGCCAACACTGAGCCCGGAGCTCAGGACCCGTTTAGGAGCTGCAGCCCGAAGAGGAAGCGCCCCAGTTCTTGACACTCGCAGGGCAAACCAAATTACTCAACTCCATGCTCTCATTCAGTCACGGAGATCAATCAGTCCCACCCCGACGGCACCGGAGAACCGGTTGGAA
Source organism: Anarrhichthys ocellatus (assembly GCF_004355925.1). Lineage (NCBI taxonomy): Eukaryota > Metazoa > Chordata > Actinopteri > Perciformes > Anarhichadidae > Anarrhichthys > Anarrhichthys ocellatus. The sequence continues at coordinate 2,215,170 of NW_022280035.1, read as the reverse complement.
GTCGACCCTCCAGAGCTTCACTCGGAGGCCACGGGTGGGTTCCCCTTCCAGAGTATTCTGCCAGAACTGCAGGCCTTCCCTGTCCCTTCACCCTCTGAGCACCGCCGCTTTAGTGACACACCAATCAGACCGTCATCAGACGCCACCAGTGAGAACTCAACACTGCCTGTGCCAAGTGAACGAAGACACTCTGACCTCAGTAGTCTTCTGAGTCTCACCGCTCATCATAACCACCATTTTGCGGCGCACAGAGGCCACGTGTGCCAGGCTTGCCTCTCTTTGCTTCTTCTAAGGTCACGGGAAGGGAGCCACCGCCGTCCTTCTGGTGCCGTGCCAACACACCACTGTCCGTGTGACTTAAGGCAGAAAACATCCTCCATTGGAGCAATGACCACTCCCGGTTGCGGACGGCTGAAAGGTTTGAGTGATTGTTATGATTTCTCGCTGCTGCAGCAGTCCCTGTTCAACATAATCAGCCGCAAAGCAGCCCCTTGTCCTGCCACACCCACCCAAGCCTCCCTGCTGCACTCCTCGGCTGCCCACAGGCCGGCGCGCAGTGATGGAGACGACGGCCTGAAGAGTCATCCGCTGGGTGACGGTTTGGTTGGAGACCAAGAACCCATCCAGGACTGCGAGGATAGACTCTGTGCCCGAGAGCATCAAGTTACCAGAGCTGTCGGAGTGGTAGGTCACATTGGTGTCCCATGTGGGGCCAACTGCTTAACTGAACTCTCCCCGCCTATAGGAGATGAAGCGTTATTCTGCATGGAGCTGGTCTGATCTCCTCCTGATCTTGTCTACTGTCTGAGTCTCGCTACCTGCATAGGCCTACAGAGCTGACTGTCTTCTTAAAAATCATAAGCTTGATCCTGTCGGAGGACGATGGAACAATCTCTAATAGACCACGTTCTCCTGCTGATTAACCTCAACCAATCCCTTCTAGAGCTGAACTAGACATTAACAGTTTCCTTTCTGCTTTACTGGCCCAATGTTACACCTGTCTTGCCCCTTGGCTTGCCCTGGATAGATGGCCTATGATTGGAGGTGGTGGGGCGGCTGTCTGATCTCCCTCCTCTCGGACTCTCCTACCATTTCTCTTTTGTGTCCTTATTTTAGCGCACACCTGTCACCGCCTGCTCTTTGTTGAAACACATGTTTCATTAACTTATTTTAATCCCTCATCCTGTCATTATACTTGCATCCTGTAATGTAATTGACATACCTATTATTTGTGGGATTGTATCCTTGTCTGGTAAAAGAGAGAGAGAGGGGCTAATTTGAATTTCTCTCCTTTGTGTCCTTAGGCCAGTTCAGCAGGTCACCACAATCAGCCTTCTGTACATGGCCTGCCGTCTTCCAGCACATCGGTGCACACACCGCTGCAGTACGTCCAGCCTGGACACAGTTACCCTGCTGCTCCGTATGTTTGCCAACACGGCGCCGCAGCACCAGCTCCAGCTAGTCTCTGTTCAGTCAACATCCAGCATACAGTCGGTGCTGCTAGCTACACACCTCCAAGTGTGCAACAGACCCAAGTTGCAGCAAATATTTCAGCATCAGCTGTGCAGCAGCAACATGTCGCACAGAGCTACCAAGCACCAGGCCACCAACAGCAGCAGGCCGGAGCAGCAAGCGCTTTGACTTTCCCTTTGAATGTGCAACAGACTTGTCAGAAATGCGTGGGCCCAACTCAACAACAGGCTCACTCTGCTTCAGGATGTCCCGCTCCAGTTCAGACTGCTGCAGCAGCACAGCAGCCAGCACAAGGCTACCCTCTTGGATCTGTAGCCCCGACTGTTGCAGCCATGGCCCAGTGTCATCCGACACAAGCTCCCGGTGCACTGCAACACGTCCAAGCCGCAGTCAAACTGCCAAGTCAGCAGCCTGGTCAGAGCTCCTCCACACCAGCACTTTACAGCCAACAGATGCCAACTCAACAAGAGCACCACCTGAATACTCAGACCAACATACAACTAACACAACATGCTGGGCAGGCTTACATTCAGCCTCAACTCCAGCACAACCAAGACACTCTGCACACCATGCACCAACAAATGGCACAACAGCCTACCCACCTGTCTCAAAGTCAGCAGACTGCTAGTCAGCAACAGGTACACGCCCCAACTCTACAGAAGCACAGTCAGACGGCCATGCAGACCGCGGCTCCCCAACAGAGCCAGGATGTATCCCAGTCTACAGTCCAACAGATTCAGACCTCAGCTTCTCAGCTTCACCCGACAGTGCCGGTTGAAGCCACACACCAGAGTTACCCTGCTGTCGGACTACCTGACGCTGCCTCGCAGAGCTATGCATATTCTGCCCTCAGCGCTCAGAGCCAGTACCTGTCTGCACAGTCTTCTGGTGCTCCACAGACCTACGGAGCACAACAGGTGAGTGTTGATAATCACTAGACGGAATATCGTAGCAAGGCGGCATACATGGTGCCCCAGTTCTGAGTTTCATGTCGGTTTGCCCTCCTCTGACCTCGCCCTGTTTTCATTTTTCATCAGTTTCAACCCTATCTTTGCATCGCTGCTATCCTGAACCAGGTAGAACGCCTTTGTCTCAACACAATTTGTCACTGTGGGACTCAATGTTGGAGGGACAGAAAACGAATGCACTTAAACAAGAAAACATGATTATTTATGGCAGTGCCGTTATTACTTTTGGAGCTACTCATATTATGGTGCCTGGTTCTGAATTGGAAGCAGCTGCGCTGGTGGCCAGTAGGTGAATGAAAATATGACCGGCTCAACAGGAGTTCTCTCAGACAACAGCCGACAGCAAGTTGTTGGAAACAGTAATGAAAACAATAACAGTGGTCTTAGCCGCTGCATACGCCAGCCCTCCCAGGCTTGGTCTGCGTCTGCTTTGCTGTACACTGTGCTCCAGCTCGTGCAGCAGGTTCAGACTGATTCCAGGCTTAGGGACAGGATGGGAAATGTGAGCTATTCTGATCTGGGTCAATAGCAGGAAATGCAGATTTCCAAACGAAGAGATGAAACTGGAAGCTCTGCCATTATTGAACTTCCTCGCTCCTTTTTTTTTTTTTTTTTTATCTCTTTTTGTTCTTCTGTAGAATATTCCTGCTGGTCATTGCATTTCTCAGCTTGGACAAGATGGACAGGTGTCAGGTGGCCAGGTACTGCCTCCTCAACAGTCGATGGCTCAGGGAACTGTCCACCAACAACTCCAACCTCTGCAGATTTCAAACTCTCTCCCACCAACACATCCATCCCAGGTATAGTCTGCAGCTTTCACTGATATCTGCCCTGGATAATATCCGTTCATTCTCCTTGTGTCCGAGATATAGTTTTTTTTCTATCTTGGATTTTACAGACCAATAACAATATGGATTAGACGCAAGTTATCTTGATGCAGCGTCCTCCTGTGTTTGATCTTTGCTCTCTAGATTATTTATTATTTGATTTTCCTGTTTCTTCCTTTTCTTTATTTTCCCTTCAGTTTCCTTCACAGTACCCCACAATCCAGGTGATGACAGCTGTGACTGACTGTGAATCCTCCTACCCTCACCCTTCAACCTCCTCTTCTCTCAATCACATCTTCCTTTCTCCTGGACAGACTGTGACCCCCTCTGTCTTCCCCCTTTCTCCTCTGCACATTAAAAACATGTTAGTTTCACCCGTCCCGGTGTCCCTTATGCCTTCTCCCTCACCCGTGCTGGGACCCACATCCCCACAGCACCAGCACACCTCTGTTCTGCAGCAGCAGAGTGTTAGAGCTGAAGCTTCTCATTCACAACCTGCGTTTATATCGGCAGCATCCACCCACCCCTTACACACACACACTGCCCCGTGCCAGAACACACACCCTCCCACAAATGGCAGCACTCAGCCTCTGATGCAGGTAATTATGTTGGCTGCTGTGGAGTGCAGATGTTTACCAAGAGGGTGTGAACTGGAACCTTTGCTTGTGATAATCTCTGTCAGATTGTTTCAAAAAGCTTTGTTTTTATGGCCACTGTGCTGTTGTTCTGTGGCTGAAGGCTAATCACAGTTTACATATTAAAGTTACTGCGAGGAACTTTTAACTGGTTATGTAACCGTCTCAGTTTAATACTGATGCCTTTATATGACCTACATAAGTTAACAAGCGAGTCAGCGAGATGATTGCCTATTTCTACAGCTATTCTTTGTGTGTCATCGGTTGGATTCTGCGCAAAATCAGATGACATCATGCAGGTTCACCAGAAATTTCTTCGGCTCAGACTCCAGCAGCAACCAGTCCACCGTGGACAGACTCAGAGCCGGCTTCCCTGCCTTCGACCTGCAGTCGGAGCTACGGCGAGAGGAGGAGAGCTTAGCGGCCGGCAGCAGCAGCTGCAGCTCCTCCTCCAGCCAGGAGCAGAGCTACTCCTCGCTGCTCTGCCGGTCCTTGCAGGGAGCATACATCGACACCACGCTGCTGGAGACCCAGGCCGTATTGCTGGGCCCGCTGAAGTGAAGGGAGTCATGGCAGAACCAGGACTGAGCGGGGCAGACTGTCAGACCCTGCTGCAGTAAAGATAGAGGTTTTCTAAAGGGACTCTGATGCGCGGAAACACAACCACTTTTGTCCGCAGGGGCTGCCAAAATCAACACAAAATGAAAGTTCCTTGTAGTAACTTAATTAAATAATGCAGATGAGAAAATCAGTGTTGTTATAGTCACTGTACTTCATAAATGAAAACCCTGTAGAATATAGAAGTTCGAGGACATTTTTTTTTAATCAAGAAACGGCACAACAGTCAAAAGATTTAATATCTCAAAATGTCTGCAAAGGATTCAGTCTTCCAAGATAACATAATTATGTTTAATAAAATTGTGTTATTTTGTTTGTCTTCCCAGCAGGCGCAGGTCGGCCATCCTGAGCTCGTCCCCTCTGCTCAGCTCAGCCAAGCTGCAGTCTTCTCACCTTTGCAGAACGGGTCCGACGTGAGCGCGGTCACCACTGCTGCCCAGCTGGAGAGCAAGAACCCATGCCAGCTGGCCCCACAGGCCCAGAGTCAGGTTCAGAGCCAGCTTCCTGTACTGCAACCCTCTGACTCTCAGAAAGCATTATCTGGGTCTGCCAGTTCCAGTCTGAGTCAGCAGAAACAGCTCAGTAGTCTCACCGGAGCTGCAGGTCAGGGTCCAACAGAGACCAACATGGAGGTATGGCCATATGACTCACTTCCACGTTCTTTAGTACTCATTTTATATTTCCTCCTCTGCCCACCTTGCTTTGCAAATATACAAGTGCAGTCACATGTAGTGGCTCTTGTACTTCCTCTCAAGTCACCATCAGGAATGTCAAACACGATAGCTGATTAATGTTACTCTCTTTTATTCCTTCTCTCTGATCGCTTGTATCTGTTGTGTCTGTAGGATCAAGCAGAGAAACACACTGGAGGACAGAGCTATGACAGGTACTAGCTTTATTCCCATCAGCCGTCTGTGCAGGTGACCAGTCAGTGATTCTAAGAATCGTAACAAATGTATATTGGATGAGAGAGATCTTAGCAGCTTTCTGCCTGGTCTGAAACAGTTTTCCGTCCTCTCTTACTTCAGACTTAAATAATTAGAGGCTCTATTGTTTACATAGTTACAGTAGCCACACCCATCTTGAAAGGATGCCTAGCAGAACCTTGCATTGGTTGACTATATTGCTCTTTTGAAGCAAAACGCTTCAGAAACTATCAAAAGCATTGACTGTTTATTTCTTACACTCCTTGAGTCACAGACGTTGTTTGCCTTTAGAAAACATTGAGGGCGTTTCACAAATCCTGTGACTGAAGTGCAATCCTCGTATTTCTTATATCATAATATTTGATGTGTAATGCTAACTAGTCTGGCAGGCTATCGCCCAAAGGACAGCTCTCCAGCTGCTCACAGACGTCTGTAGAACCAGAATGCACCCCGATGAACTCTGATGGCATCCGTCAATCTTTCGTATCGTTGTGACCAGCAGCAGCTAAAACTCCTTTTAGTTTAAGTTCAGTTGTTCCTTCATAATCGATAGCAGAAAGCTTATCGCCCATAAATCTATATCCCCTTTAAGCTCATGTGGAGTTTAGTGTCAACCATGGTTGATATATCAGGCTTTTGCCAAATCCTGCAGGCATTCCAGAGCAGCGATAAACTTTACAAAACTTTTTCACTAAGCTCCAGATCGAGGCCGGGAGGTAGAAATTCAGTAGAAATGTTCTTATTTACTATTTCTCTTTTTGTCAATGTGCCATCTTTTATTGAGCGACGTGTTTGGACGTGTTTGGACGTGTTTGGACGTGTTTGGACGTGTTTGGACGTGTTCGGACGTGTACCTTGTTATCTTGAAACTGATGTCCAACCTAAATGTAGAGCGGTGTGCTCAGTATTCAGGTATGAACGAACAAGGCCATACTTTAACTGATGTACTTGTCCTCTCCTCAGTGTCAACTCTGATGCCACGTCAGGGAAGGAGATGAGTGATGGTTATGAGGGGACCCATGGAGGCAAAGGTGAAGGGAAAGTCCGCAAACACCACCGCAGGTCCACGCGCACTCGTTCCCGGCAAGAGAAGATCAACAGGCCGAAGCTCAACATGCTCAATGTGGGTAACCAAAACACGTTCCGACATGAAAGACGTCGCTTTAAGTCGATGTTCAGAAATAATATAATAGCTGATAATGTATTTACTGTGTCTGCTCCTGTTGCAGGTGTGCAACACGGGCGATAAGATGGTAGAGTGTCAGTTGGAAACTCATAACCACAAAATGGTCACTTTCAAGTTTGACCTGGATGGAGACGCACCGGAAGAGATTGCTACATACATGGTACGTAGGAGACAAAGTCGGTGCCACTTCACATGATGCGAAGGTTTTCGTAGCGTGCTGTAAGCTGCCTGAGGTGCTTTCCTAAAGCTCAGAACTCTGAAACTCCCCGTGTTGCTGTTCTGAGCTGCAATGCAGCAAAATATATTCGTCTGTCTCTCTCTCTTGCTCCTTCTCTCTCCTCCTGTCCCAACCGATTTGTATTGGCCTCATATTTATAGATGGATGAATATTTATGGCAAAAAACTGCTCCACCAACTTATCATGTATAATAAAGGTGGTCCACGGCAAACGCCCACTTGTGAAGCTTATCAAAGCAATATATTTAATCAACTTGACGTTGTGAAATGCTTAGAGACATAAACACAATTATGCAAAAGTATTTATTGGATGTTCTTGAGCCTTGTTGAATAGAAAATGTATCTGGAAATTCAATAATTTTGTTAACATCTGTTGTTTCTGACACAGTTTTATTTCATGCATTTGTTGTTGAGCTAAAACCCTTCGTGTTCTGTCGCCTTGTCCTCCATTGCGTCCCTCAGGTGGAGAATGACTTCATTCTGCCTTTAGAAAAGGAAATGTTCATCGAGCAGCTTAAGGACATAGTGGACAAGGCTGAGGACATGCTGAGTGAGGACGCCGAGGGTGAGCGGAACTCTGACCAAAGAGGCAGCCCCAAACAGAACGAAGGCGCCGGCGCTCTGGGAACAGAGGTGAGAAAGGAACTGTTGACAGTTAATAGTTGCAATGGCACAATGTGTCTACGGGTGCCTCGGATTTATCATCCTGACAGCACTCTCGAGTTGACTCTGCATGCAACGCTGCCAACAAGAGCTGCCAAACATACCATTCCTGCTGATGTGGCATTTTGATCTAACTGAATTAGTTTCTGAGGTCCAGCTTTTTGGCTCGTTGAGGAAACCTTTTGAAATGCCTATTGAATGGATCCACATGAGTCAAATCTGTGTAGTAATCCTTCCTTTTTCTTTAGGGATTGAAGGCTTCTGCACCCAGCACACCACAGCCGGTGTACCAGCAAAACGGTAAGACTTTGAGCTACCTGGAACTTATGCATTCACATGCACAAAATCCACTCACACTTTTGAGATATAGTTAAACTCGGCTGTCTCCCTGCACATCTGCATTTGCATCTGCACACTTGAATTTATTTCCTCTGATTTTTTTTTTTTAAATTTTGTTTCTCAAGGGGTCAGTCGGTACATTTAGCTCTTTTACTGAATTAATATTCTAGTAGACGTGCGTTTATGAGCTTTCCTTTCTCTCTGTCCTTGACAGTCCTCCACACTGGCAAGCGCTGGTTTATCATCTGCCCTGTGGCTGAGACGCCGATATTGGACAAAGAGAAGACGACATCTCGCACCTCTACAGCCCAGGGTATGCTGCACACTCACAAACACAGTATAATTAATGCTTCACGTCTTTAGGTTCTCTACTTTGTGATATGAGCCCAACGAGCAGCAGCTTTCTTTGCCAGTGGTATATTTTCTATAGAATAAGCTGAATCGTTTCTGTCTGACTTGCTGCTGTTTGTAGTGAAGATGGTGCGCGTGCATCAGAGTGTGCTTCATCTGTTGGGGTCAGTTATATAAGTGTGCTTCTGCAGTGGTTCTAGGCGGAAATGAAGGGCGGGATTCATACTCCAACTGACGGAGCCTGATGGGGGAAGACAGGCAGTGATGTAACACTCGGGCACCCACAGGACCCAGCCTCCCTTCCTCTTCACGGCCTTGGCTGTTTAGCTCCCAATCTGTTCTACTCCTAATTAACTCTGATCTTTTTATGTCCCCAGAATCTGAAAAGTCTGCCTCATCGTCAGTCAGGCCCAACGGCAACACTACTGCAGCGGCAACCCCAGTCGCATCTTTATCCTCCCAAAGCCCGTCTGCCTCCTCCTCCTCCTCTCTGCCCACTGCAGCTCAGACCTCAGTGCAACCTCAAGACCAAAACATCGACCAAACCCGTCTCCAGCAGCCTCAGCCCTGTGTAACTAACCACGTCCTTGCTGCTGCCGGTGCCAGCCATCACAACTTCCTTTCTGTGGAAGAGCCTTGCATCTCTGCTGTCTCCATTGTAACGGACATTCCATGCTGCGCAATTGTGCCGCCTGTCACTCTGGATGTGAAAGGAGCAGCTAGTGGTTTGACCTCTGCCCTAACTAATCAGCCCAATCAGAAGGCCAGTCCCTCTGGAGAACTACCCCCTCAGCTGGCCTCCCATCAGGCTGTGGTCCTGCAGCAACCCTATGCCACGCCCATGCAGCCTGGGACCGTCACCTCCCAGCCCCAGAGTCCAGCGCATCAGACCCCCCAGAACTCCCAGTCGTCGAGCCACCCGCAGCCGACGAGTGGGGGGCCAGGCGAGTCGGACAGTGACGGACCACGTAGGGTGGAGTTTGCAGACCGCACCATCAAGACTTTGGACGAGAAGCTGAGAAACCTGCTGTACCAGGAGCACGTGCCCTCCCAGCCCTCCAGCACCGCACCCGACCCCCAGGCCTCCAGCACAGAGGGAGTCGGCTCACCTCCAGTCTCAGACGGCCAAAGCTCCGAGGGAGCACATGCAAAGAAGAAAGGGGAGCTGCTGGTAAAATGTGTGTGTGTGTGTGTGTGTGTGAGAGAGAGAAATCTGAGCATTCAAGCGCTGGTTAGGAGCTAAGTTAATGGCAACATCATTGAATCATTTCCCTGCACTGTATCATTGATTTGACTATTGGCTGTTAAGAGCAAGACGAATACTGTGTTTAGAAAGAGGGGAGGGTAACGCAATTACTGGCGTCGGCACCATAACTCATCGTGATCTCTTTCTCTGGCAGCTTCATTTTGTGTGTGTGTGTGTGTGTGTGTGTGTCTCTGCGTGCATGCATGCTGCCAAAAACAAATCAGGGTCTGAGTCATTCAGCAAAAGCTGAGGTCAGGAGAGACTGGCTAGCCTTACCACACTGATCTGGCGCATGTAACAATTTACCACTTTCTACTATTCAAATGATTGCGACCTCCCACATACACACTCTCTTCTGTTTTTCTCTGTTAGCCTCAGATTCCTGAGCGCACAGATAGTGTGGGTGCACTGAGTGACTCTGCAGTGGCAGGTAGGTAGCATTATTTATGTAATGTTGTCCATATCATGTTATTACTGCTCGCTGGTTTGAGAACCCGTTCCATCATTCTTCCTGGTCCTTTAGCCACCAACAGGGTTGTGAACAGAAGAGACGTGACCACCAGCTCCGGTTCTTACGGCTCCAAAAGCCGTTTTCAAGTAAGAATCCACTTTCAAAAACACAAATGTCCTTTGACCAAATGTAATTGTATTACAGATCATGATTTATGCCTTTGTTTGTCCTGGGTCCAGTTTGCTGCTTAAACATTGCATTGGTCGATGACGTTTATGGACCCTAATTTTGTTATAAACGCAGGCTTCTGTTCCTTCCAGATCATCCCCACTCCACCGGATGTCGTTTGCCGTTTAGAGAAAAGCAAGAAGAGCTGCAGCACCTGCAGTTCCCCGGCACCCTCTAGTGGTTCTGCAGGCTCACACAGCCAGTCCCAGGGCCCGGGCAGGAAAGACCAGGACTGTGGGTCCGTGGACAAATCCTCTGTGACGGCTGCAGCCGATCATGCAGCAACGTCCAAACCCCACAGCAGTAACCGCTACTCTGCCCCGCCGAACTTCTACCAGGCCACCCCGACGTCCAGCTCCGACGTCACGCCACACCACATCCCCCGGGCCCAGACGATGGACACTCCGACCCATCACGACCACCACCACTCCTCCCACCTCTACTCCGGCTCGGCCGATGAGGAGAGCAGCAGCGTCGCCCTTCCTGCGGCCCACCCGGCTCCCCCGGCTCACGCCCAGTCCGAGCACAGTGGAAGCGACCTCATGAAGAGGGCGGTGGCCTTCCTGCGGCGCACTGGTCGGAGCAAAAGCGAGCAGAGCTCCGATTCGCCGAGCCGACAGCCCGTGGGGATGAACGGTCACGCTGCCTCGCCATCTGCGGGACACGCCCACTCATCTTACTTCAGCAGTGACAACGACTCTGAGTTTGAGGATGCAGATATGAGGAAAGAACTGCAGAAGCTGAGAGAAAAGTAAAGTAACACACATACATTCACACTACAGGTGAATAGGGTATAAAATAATTAATGAATTCACTAAAAGGTATCGCCTGCTAGTAGCAGAGAACTCCTAAAGTAATGGCCTGAAAAGAAGTGTGAATAACTTTCTTCCGACTGGCCGTGCTAAAAAGAAACATGGCATTCATTTATCAGTAAGTGTGGTGCATGTGCAATGAGGATTATTTGACTCTGATAACGTGACGCATCCAAATGCAGTCTGTGAAACGTTGCTTTGATCTTTTTATTTTTGGCAGCCAGATGCAACTGTACGACAATACTGTGATCTTAATAATGGTAAACTGAATGAAATGATTTTGACATTTTCTTTGAACATAACGAGTGCACGGAGCTCATCAAAGACTTCAGTGTTGTTGTGTGTATTATTATTATTACTCACAGTGACTCTAATGATCATGTAGAAACCCACAAATATCACGACTGCAATCTGTACTGACGGAGGCTTCAGTGGACTGCATGGAGAGTAAATTACTGAGGGAGTGCTTCGGAAAAAGACGACGAAAACAGAAGCCGAAATTTACTTGCAGGCAGTTAATCTCTGTGTGTTTTCTCCCTGTACCTTCTCACCAGACACATGAAGGAGATCTCTGAGCTGCAGTCGTTCCAGAGGAGCGAGATTGAGCATCTGTACACAGAGCTGGGCAAATCGCTGCCCTCCAATTTAGGCCTACTCCATGCTGCACCCCCAAGTGGCCGCAGGCGCAGGGCCAGTAAACACAAGCTGAAGGCTGGGAAGCTGCTCAATCCGATGGTGCAGCAGCTCAAAAACAATCTTAACATCTCCGCAGAGAGGAAAGGTGTGTGGGTTGTTTCGATGGCGGGGGTTGATAAGTGGCGTACGTGACGAGTCGTGTGCACGGGAGAGCATTTTCAGTCTGAAAGCACACAATTGGAAAACACAGGAATGGCGTCTTCTTCAGAAAAACTGTAGGAATGTGTGATTCACAGAGTGATTCACTCTGACTCACACTTCTTTGTTTTTTTTTGGTTTTTTTCTGCTCCAAGGTGAGAGCGCCGCCGTGTGTTCATCCAGCTCCCCGGCTAAAAGTTCAGTTCTGTCAGACGGCTCTGCTCACTCCAGTGGCAGCTCCAGCTCCAGCAACCAGCCCAGTGCCCCCCCAGAGCAGGTCCACACCCAGCAGCCCTGTTCCCTGAAGGGCTCTTTCTCCTCGGACAACATCTACGCCGGGCTACACGGGGATGGAACGGCCAACCAAGCCTGCCCCGGCCAAGGTACACATTATGGGCTCATGTGCATGCTGATGCGTGTGTGTGTGTGTGTGGATGGGACATGCCATCCACTAAACAGCCACTAGGGCTGAGGCAAATGCTTAGCAGTGTTAGTGTTGTCCATACTGTCCATGGACAACATCTTTCAAGTAGCTCAAGATCAAGAGTCTCATCTCGAAGGATTACAGACACAAACACACCTCGCACTGTGTGTAGGGCCACTTAAAATACTATACATTTATATTTATGACCAATAATCGCCTGAAAGCAGAGGTTGGCAATATATCCAATAAATTAAGTGGTACACCTTTTAAAGTTCACATTGTAAATTCCTATTATAAGTAAATTCAAATCATACTTTGTTCTTTGCCCGTTTTATTTCTCCCAATGCTAAATATATAGTGAGTTCATATTCAGTTAATGCCAAGAACTTGATGTAAATATAATATGAACACGAATACTAAAGATAAAATATTAAATACAGGAAAACATGGAAAATGATTCAGTGTATCTACTATAAGCCACAGTATAAAAGATAAGATATTGATAATATATAATACTTAATAAATACGGCTCATTGTTTTTCAGCAGCCATTATAAAAGCTTGTTATTAATCGAGCCACGTTTAGACTACTGCAGGTTTGACAGATGCATTTTACGGTTAGTAGGTTCATCACTGTTGTAAAAGCCGAGAGCTGTCTCCATTCTAACGTCAATAATTCATGCTGACAACTGACAGATATACAGGAATAAAACATGGTGGTTTATTGAGTTTGCCAACAATATTTTTTAAATGTCACTGTAACTCCTAAATTCTTTCTCAAGCTGTTACCAGTTTGCCATGTTTTGTTTTCCACTTGAGATGTTTTGATCATGTTAAGATGGTCAAGAATACAAAAGCTCTGTGCAGCTGATGAATGTAGATTTAGTTTTGTTAGATCTAAGCGTCAGTCAAAGTGTCTTTCTTTTGTTTCCAGTGTAACAGTAAACTTATTATTATTTGATCTTTTTGATGTAAAGTATACTTTTTTTTTTTTTTTTGTTTAACTTTTTTCAGCAATATAATTTCTACTACATTTTATTCTTAACTTGCAGTGTATTTTCATATTTCTGCTGTTACAAAAGCATGTTTGGGGACAGGTGCAAAAATCAAATCAAGCAATGATACATTAATAAAAAACAAATAATCTTCGGGTCAAAACTCAAGCATACAACCACAATGTTCTTCCCCTAACAATGCTCTCTATTGTCAGATGTAATTATTGTCAGATGATGTAGTGGGATCCTGCATATCGTGCACTCCTTCTTAGTCTTTTGATGGTGGGGGTTTCTCATCCCAGTCTCTGTACACTTTTACAAAGTGTCTCTCTTGTTTCTTCTCTTCTTCCCTCTTATATTCATTTTTACAGGCTGGACGGTTTACCACCAAACGTCAGAGAGAGTCACCTATAAATCTAGTAGCAAACCACGCACTAGATTCCTCAGTGGACCTGTGTCTCTGTCCATCTGTTTGTATTTGTTCTTTTCTATTTCCCCTCGCTCATTTCCATCTTCTCTTTGTTTAACCTGCCTCTCTCTCTCTCTTCTATCAACCATTTAAAGAAACAAAATGTATCTGTGATCTAGTGGATCTTCTATTTCACCCTCCTCACCTGGCACTCATTTTCTATTCCTACCACTCGACCCCCTCCCCCTCCCTCAACAACCTCGAAGCTTTATGTTCCGTATGATATTTTCCTTCTGACCGCCAGAGGATATCCATCACATGCACACGTGATGTTACTATTCAAAACCCATGTCTACAAAGCCAACTGAGTCTGGAGAATTCAGGAAAACGCCACCAGAATCAATGGCCTGTGCAGCCAGGAAATGTTTCCTTTTCATCTTCAAGTAATCCATGAAGCCGGTCACGTTTCAGCTTCCGGCTTTGCTGGAAGTCCCTTCACCGGTTACTGTGCAGAGGAGCCTGTGGACACTCGTCTGTGCCACTTTAAAGAGCTTATGCTCAAGTTATGACTTACTTTAATAACATCTGTGTCCTCTTGGTGGTTGATGTTCTGCTGCATCAGCTTTTATTTAAAACCCTGTGACTACAGGTTTGGATGAGATGACTGGACTCCTGATTGGAGGGGAGCGTGACTCTTTCCAAAGACCCTCCTCAAATTCAGACTTTCAGTTTGACAGCATTTTGTTTTTGGCAATAAGAGTAAAGACACCGTCAGTATGATGAACTCACCCTGCTGCTCTGATGTAATTCATCTATATTATGTCATTTTGATTACAGCTATTGTGTAGGATTAGACTATGCATGTTTGACAGAGTTGTAAATTCAGCGCTGATTCAAGTGGCATGCATTTGGAAGTCAGTCAATCTTTTTTTGACCTATTTTCTTTGCAGAAAAGTTGCCGGATGACTTCAGACCTGTTGCACTTTGTGCAGGCATTTTGAGTCGGATGGGTTTCAGCGCTCAGAGTTTTAGTTTTCTTTGTTAAGTTGAGACGAGAGGCTGTGCTTCATCAAAGCAGAAGCTTTCTAAGTTGATTGTTGAAAACATTTCTTATGAAAACAATTTGAGAGTAATTCCTATACCTCTTGCTATCAAGTGAAACTCCCAAGAGTGTTTCCACCTCCTGGTCTGCATTGCTGGGCAGTGCTTTAGATAGTTGTAGTAGCTGACATGCGCTTTATCGTACATTTGTGCGCTCATATGGTAAATGTAGCCGTGTGTTGTATTGCCACTGTCTCCTGTGGTCAGACAGAATAAGGTAAAAACTAACAGGATCTATGAACTCATTCAGTTTCTTGGCATGAAGCTTGAAAAGGAAACATTTCCAGGGTGTGTGCGGCCTCCAACACCCAGGCTGCAGGAAACTTACATGTTATAGGTTTTTTTAATCTGTAGTCTGGTATTCATCCACAATTCACAGATCCATTCATAAACCATTCATTCATGTATATTCCCCCCCCCCCCCCCCATACAAATGCTTTGTGCAGTGCTTCTGGCTTAAAAAAAACAAACGCACTGGGGCTAGTTCTCTCCAAACATGGGCCCGAGGTCAGATCTGAAACCAGACAGGACGCCTGTTTGTACAAATGTGTGTGTGTGTGTGTGTGTGTTAGAGAGAGAGAATGCCAAAACCTTTTTTTTTTCCTTTTTGTTACATCCACTGTTAATTTAAATTGTATAACATCTCCCTAAGTCCAGGCACTTTGCCCCAGTCAGCAGCCCTCTGTACATTAACACAGAGGGGAACAAAGCCCGCCCCTCCCTGATAGGCAGCTCTCTCTGTCCCTCATGTTTGGACGGGGAAGACGTGCATGGTGCAGGCGCCAGGCAGGGCACTGATGGAGACTTGCTCCACCAATACGAAGGGCTGTATCGTCAATATTACTTCTTTTCTTTTTGTTCCTCCTCCTTCCACCTCTCCCGAGTTACCTGCATGTTTCTGACTTAAGTGCTGACTCTGAGGAGTTCCAGCTAGTATCTGTGTGCTCTTTCAGTTTGGAGTTTTATTTATTTTTGGTTTCACAGGCATTGTCACATTGACAAAGGGATCTCTTTTTAATCCAGGCTTCCTTTCGTAGACAACACTTTTATCTCGTTATGGTTGCTCGCTGCCGACTCACGGAACAATAAATTCTAAACTGAATCGAGATGATTTTGCTCTTTAAATCGTAAAGGCGATTGAGATGATAGTGACTGCATTTTGCCAGAGTTCTCTCCGACACCATTTCAGCTGTTTTCAGTAAGTTCATTTAAAAGGCAGCCTAAAATATGGCGGTCTTCATCCTGACATTGTTGCTATAAAAGCAGGAACCATTTAACGCGCAGCATCACAAACCACGGCTAGGTGTGCTCTCCGTCAGGTTCACTTTCTGTAGTCACCTTTTGATTTTAAAGAGAACACCTAGGCTCCTTCTTTCAGTCCTCCTCACTTTTAAACCCCTTTGTCCTCCTTTTCCCTCCTTCTCTCTCCCCAATTGTTTTAATAGCTGAATGTGCTTTTGAAGCAGCTTCTCCACATCCGTGTGGTGTGCAGTGTGTCCTGGCCTAACTGTTCCTGTCTTGTGCTGTTCTACCTTCTTATAGGGTCCACTCTGAAACGACTATGTCTAGGCAAAGAGCGCAGTAGTAGTAACTATCTCATTTACTTTCTTACTCTCTGTCTTTCTTCCTCTGTCCCCACTATTTTAGTCCTCCTTATTTTTGTATGTGCACTTTATTTTCTTTCTTCTTTTTTTGTTTTTCGGCACTTTGTTGCGGTTGTTGTCGAAGTTGTGGTTGCTCTGCAGATTGTTGCATTGGTTTACGTTTGTCGTTGTTTTGCACGGCGGTGTCGATGTCTTGATTGCTGAATTTTGTCATTGCTTGCATATCAAACATTTCATTTGTCTGTGGAAGTCACTTGTGTTGCAATCATTTGGCTGCTATGTTGGCAAAACACGTCACAGTAAATAAAATCTCGAGACATTTACTCAACAAAACCATTGTTAAAGTTGGCCCTCATGAAGGTGATAGAATGGGTTCATTGTGTCTAAAGTGCCTCACATTACGCCAAACAGCAGCCAATTGATTTGACTGACAACTTATTCTTTTTTTATTCTTTTGACGTGGCCAGTTTTTTTTAATACCTTTTGTGTCTTTTCAGGGTCCGCTTTCAACACCGCCACGTCGGCCTCCGGTCACACACAGCCGCCACTCACATCAGCCACGCCCTCACCATCTCCCCAGCCAATCACACGGCTTGCTCAGGTCCAGACCAACAACAGCAACAACAAGAGAGGCATGTTCACCGACGATCTTCTCAAACTGGTGGACGACTGGACGAAGGAGACCGTGTCGGCGGCCAATCAGCCGCGCCCCTCCCTCAACCAGATCAAACAGCAGAGACGGCAGCAGGACCTGGAGGCCAGAGCGACACCCATGGGAGCAGCCACACACGAGGTATTCAGTTGTGCTTTGATCATAGTGGAGTAACGGTACAAGAAATGCAGTTCGATATCTACCTCGGTTTGTGGGTCATGGTTCGGTACAATAGGGAAAACGCAGAAAATAACTCTTTTCATTCAACAGTGGTTCATTGGCTGTCGCATACTGAACCGAAGATCCTGTATCGAGTGGTTCAATGCAATACAGGTGTTGTTACACCCCTAATCTGTGACATTTGAGGCGGTCTATGCTGGACTTAGTACAACGACTCCCTTCTGTTTCAGATGAAGTGCCACGTTGGTTCCCGCAAGCTCCAGCTGCCTCTTTCCTGCCCGCTGACTGCCTCTCTGGGCCCCGGTGTGCCCACAAGCCAAGCTTCCAACTCCTCAGCAAAGCTCCCTGCTGGGTACATTTTGGCAGCGGGCTCCTATGGAGGCATGGCTCCTGGTCCTCTTTACCCACAGCAGTGGCCTGGCACGCCCAGTCCTGCAGGGTCCGTGAGTCCCGTAGGCCTGCTCGGTGCTGCAAGAATGATGCCCTATGCCACAGTGGCAAACCCAGGGATCCAAGCCCACCATCTGGTCACGCACGACCCCGAGAGTGGCTCCTGTCCCAAAACCACTAGGACTACCTAATCTGCTCACTAACGGTTGTTAGTGTGTTCGGGCGCCATCGGCCCAACTTCACTCTGTTGTGGTTCACCAGAGCCACAAATGTACATAGTGTGATCTTGTAAATTACATGACGCAAGTGTTGATATTCTTTATACAACACCTACAGTGGGTACGGAAAGTATTCAGACCCCTTTAAATTTTTCACTCATTTTATTTCTCATTAATGTACACTCAGCACCCCATCTTGACAGAAAAAAACAGAAATGTAGAAATTTTTGCAAATTTATTAAAAAAGAAAAACTGAAATATCACATGGTCATAAGTATTCAGACCCTTTGCTGTGACACTCATATTTAACTCACATGCTGTCCATTTCTTCTGATCCTCCTTGAGATGGTTCTACTCCTTCATTGGAGTCCAGCTGTGTTTAATTAAACTGATTGGACTTGATTAGGAAAGGCACACACCTGTCTATATAAGACCTTACAGCTCACAGTGCATGTCAGAGCAAATGAGAATCATGAGGTCGAAGGAACTGCCCAAGGAGCTCAGAGACAGAATTGTGGCAAGGCACGGATCTGGCCAAGGTTACAAAAGAATGTCTGCAGCACTCAAGGTTCCTAAGAGCACAGTGGCCTCCATAATCCTTAAATGGAAGAAGTTTGGGACGACCAGAACTCTTCCTAGACCTGGCCGTCCAGCCAAACTGAGCAATCGTGGAAGAAGAGCCTTGGTGAGAGAGGTAAAGAAGAACCCAAAGATCACTGTGGCTGAGCTCCAGAGATGCAGTAGGGAGATGGGAGAAAGTTCCACAAAGTCAACTATCACTGCAGCCCTCCACCAGTCGGGGCTTTATGGCAGAGTGGCCCGACGGAAGCCTCTCCTCAGTGCAAGACATATGAAAGCCCGCATAGAGTTTGCCAAAAAACACATGAAGGACTCCCAGACTATGAGAAATAAGATTCTCTGGTCTGATGAGACCAAGATTGAACTTTTTGGCGTTAATTCTAAGCGGTATGTGTGGAGAAAACCAGGCACTGCTCATCACCTGCCCAATACAATCCCAACAGTGAAACATGGTGGTGGCAGCATCATGCTATGGGGGTGTTTTTCAGCTGCAGGGACAGGACGACTGGTTGCAATTGAAGGAAAGATGAATGCGGCCAAGTACAGAGATATCCTGGAAGAAAACCTCTTCCAGAGTGCTCTGGACCTCAGAGTGGGCCGAAGGTTCACCTTCCAACAAGACAATGACCCTAAGCACACAGCTAAAATAACAAAGGAGTGGCTTCGGAACAACTCTGTGACCATTCTTGACTGGCCCAGCCAGAGCCCTGACCTAAACCCAATTGAGCATCTCTGGAGAGACCTGAAAATGTCTGTCCACCAACGTTCACCATCCAACCTGACGGAACTGGAGAGGATCTGCAAGGAAGAATGGCAGAGGATCCCCAAATCCAGGTGTGAAAAACTTGTTGCATCATTCCCAAGAAGACTCATAGCTGTACTAGCTCAAAAGGGTGCTTCTACTCAATACTGAGCAAAGGGTCTGAATACTTATGACCATGTGATATTTCAGTTTTTCTTTTTTTAATAAATTTGCAAAAATTTCTACATTTCAGTTTTTTTTCTGTCAAGATGGGGTGCTGAGTGTACATTAATGAGAAATAAAATGAACTTTTTTGATTTTAGCAAATGGCTGCAATGAAACAGTGAGACATTTAAAGGGGTCTGAATACTTTCCGTACCCACTGTATATCTGTAGTTAGTGTGTGTGTGTGTGTGTGTGTGTGTGTGTGTGTGTGTGTGTGTGTGTGTATATATACTATACAGTACGTGTTAAGTATGTGTGAATACCTAATGCTTTTTGGCTTTGGTTTTGACTACACTCAGCCATACAAGACAAATTGTCTACAGTCTCGAAAAACCATTTTTCATTTTATTCCGTATTACTGCAGTTCTCATTGATTTTTGCCTTTCTCACTTTAAACACTACATTGGAATCCAAATACCAGTGGTGTGAGATAGTTACTAGACAGTATTTAAGATGAAGATATTTTAAGGAATGTAGTGCCTTGAACATTGATTTACATTTGTTTTCTCTTCTGTGAAACAAAGCATGTGTGCATCCAAGTTATTTTATTTGATGGTAGCTTGAGTGCAGTCTCTTTTTTTTAAAAATTTTTTTTATGCATTACAGACACTTTTGTTCTTTGGTTTACATATGAATGCCCTTGTAGAACTGCACTATTAACACTATGCTCTTATTTAAAAAGAATAAAATCATGTTTTTAACCCTTGTTTACTTTCCACCCCTGTGACAGATGGAATGCCATAGTGGTGAGATGTACCGTTGCCTTGCAGGAACAAATGGTTAATGTGCGACTGATGAGAGAAAGGAAAAAACAAAGTTACGCCAGCAGCCAAACCCACTCTTTCAGGTCAAATGGTTCAGTCGGACACGGCCTCTTTTTGATAGGACAACTGATGCGTTGGACGGCACAAGAGTTTTCAGCGTTGCAGCCTCGTGCTCAGAGGAAAGGCGGTGTCCAGAGCCATGTATACTGTACGCGGTTCCTTCTACAGTAAATGCCTCTGGTAGCGTTCTGATCAGAATGTAGCAATTAATATGTCAAGGCTTGAGGCTCAAAAGTGCAATTTAACCCCCTCCACAAAAGCTTTGATCGTGGCCTTGCCACAAGCCTTATCTCTTGATGTGTGCAACAGGAGCAAGCTGATGAAAAGTTGAACAAAGTTACAAATCACCAAACCAACTGACGGAAGTTACCCGGCAAAGTATGAACATTGCAAACCTCCAAGCGAGCAAGTCACTACTGCTAAATGTTCTTTCAACTCGGCTATCCTATTACTCGGCATACACTGTATGTGAAACGTGTTGTGCAATCACCAGTTAAGTCTGATGTTTTTAAATGACTTGATGTTTGAAGCTTTTTTTTTTTTTTTTTTTTGATGCTGCTATCGTCTGAGGTGATTCCACTGTACAGTTGAGCATTATATTCACATAAAATGGTACTTTAATACAAATTTAAATTAACAAGTGAGGCGCTCACAAAGCAGTGTTATTGCGTTGTTGAAGTTTTGATGCGTTTATTTCCCAGGTTGCTTCGGGTGACGGCCTTTGTTTTTTTCATTTTATTTTCAGTAATGCAAAATTCAAATGTTACTTGATGCGGGTGATTTGCACAATATATAGTCCCCCTTAATTCTAATCTATGTTTAAGAGTTTCCTACACTGTAGATGGTGGGTTTCACCACCTGTACTTTTATTTTGTCACTGACTAGCATGGCCAACAGTTCATCTTCCACAAAGCAAAGATAAACAATACAGCTACAACGATTAGATGTTTCACAACTCCACAACACATGTAAAAGGTTTCAGCATCCCAAATCTGCCAAGCTGTGAATTCTACAGTTTTCTTGTAGTTTATATTTGTACATTTTGTTTTCTGACTGATGGTGGTGGGGGGATTGTTTTGATGTGTTATTGTTCCATCAATTCGGTCTGAATTGGACTTTTATAGGATATTATGCGGAGTCTTCTGCTTTGGTGAAATACTTCCAGTAGTAAGAGATTTCTGTTCTCTTGTCACTTATATCTGGTTTTGTTCCACCTCCTTCGCCGCCAACTCGTGGTCAGCAGAGAAAAGGAATAAGTGTTGTTGGCAAAGTCATTTGGATGCAGTGATCAGACGGAGGAGCTGATATGCACAGAAGAGGAAGATGAGGAGGGGGAGAAGCAGTCCTGACACTTCCTACTCTGCTCATTCTCACTTCTCTCTTGACAACATTGCCTCCTGGTGAAAATGCTCTGGTTGTCAAAAGGCTTGTATTCAAACTGTGTGGGATTGCTTCTGCCTGCTGTATGTCCCACTGCATTACCCCACCCTGCCCTGCTGCACTCTAATCACAGACTGTATGTTCAGAGAGAAATAAATATTATTTTGTGCTTGATGGTGTGTTTCAATGTGCTTTTTATTGCCTTTTTTTCATTATTTCAGAGGCTATAATATTAAAATATATTATAGTTATTTAGCATGGAGTTGAGTCATACATTGTAAACCAGAACTAGTTTCTTTTTTCTCTCATCCATAGAAGATGTTAAAGTGTTTTTAAAGATGTATTTGAAGGTGCGACGCGCACTCAGGACACCTTTCACTCAGTCCTGCCGACATCCTTGAAACAAAGCCGCAGATTCGCCACATTCAACTTGAAGTTACCCGTGGGAACGAATTGGCCCGGTAGAAATAAAAATTCAGTATACTCTCCGAACAGAATATTATTTATATTACTATAAATTCTTTGTTAAAATGTGTATACGGGCTCTACTTCGATACAAAAGCCGAGAAATAGACCCTGCTTTTTTTTCTGTGGCGAATGTGTCGACCCGCGTCCGCGGAGTAACGCTACAGCAACGGTTTGCCTCTTTTGTTCAACCGAGTTCTCTGAATTATTCCCCAACACAATGAAATGATCGGAATATATTATGTTTTAAATAAACACATTTTCACTGTAACCCGCGCGATCCCGTGAATCTCCTCTGGGATTATCTAATGAATTTAAAAAATCGATCTGCAACCCTTTCTCCGGTCTGGTGTGATGAGGTTTCCGAAGCACGCAGTCTCGAGGAACGTGGAGTAGTAAGTGTTTATAACGTCCGGATCTGTAGCGTTTAAACGGTCGAAGTCTGGGTGTGTGGTGGTGGGAGAATATGTTCACATTTTGACTATTAAAAGGTAATTTCTACGTGTAATTGTTGTGGTGATTTTAGTGTTTCCATCTTAACCCCACTGTGCCCTGAAAACACGAAGTAGCAGCAAAGCCCTGATGCATTATAAGCACGACTGGCTATATATCCTCGTATTGCACAACATTTAGGAGCTGTTTTAGACACAAAGAATGTTAATGAATCTGTTGATTATTTAGTTAAAACACTGGACCTGCTCCACACATGCCGTAGTAACAGCAATACCTGCGGTAACCTCATGAAATCAGATGCTATACTGTCAGTATCAGGGATGGGATGCACAGGGTGAGGTCATTGTGGAGGGAAACACTGTAGAAGCTTGAATGGTCACCTACGTTACATTCAGGCTAACGTTACAGTGTGTCTAACTTTAAAAAAAAATCTTGTGTTTTAACTTAGTTATATAAATACTATGCATCCTTTAAGAAAAGCTAGCACCTTGTGTAGCGTTAGCTTAACGTCTGCCCTGTGAATACAGCTACACTATATAGCACGCGAATTAAAACTAACCGTTTTTGCCGTTACCATCGGTTGAGATTAACGGAAGCAAGCGGTGGCTACTTTTGTGTCGTGAACTCGTGAGTTGGTGGCTGCTTTCTGTAGTAGCTGTGAACTGTGAACTGGTGTTGTTGTTTGCTAGCTTCATGTTAGCTTGCTTGGCTAACAGCGTCAGGGCTGCAATGTTTCATTGTTTGAGTAGAAGAAGAAATCATAACGCTAAGGCTAAAGTTAGCCTGTTTAGAAAGTCCTATTGTTAGTTATAAGGATAATGAAACTATCGTAGATTTTTGTTTAATGCACTGTTGTTATAGCCAAAGCTCATAGGCTGTAAACCAGAGTGTGCTGTCAGCCTAGCCCCTGTTATAACTCTAGTTAGCAGGAAACAGAAGCATAAATATTGACCTAAATTGCACCTGTTACTGGAGTAACCAAACGGAACAATTTGTTTACTACTGGGAGTTGGAGAAACGGTCACGTGACTGCACCATAACAGGTGCACAATGTGCAGAGGACTTGCTCAGAGTGGTGTCTCTAAACTGCTAGAATTCAGTGACTGTGGCTACTATCTGAATAATGTAAATAAACCTGTGGAAGTGATCCTGCAGCGTGGTCCTCACTTGTGCTCTTCTCCTTCAGATGTAAACTTGAACAGCATCCGTCCCAGCAGTGGCTGTTGGCAGGATGGGCCTGGACTTTGACGTAAAGACGTTCTGTCACAATCTGCGGGCCACCAAGCCCCCTTACGAGTGCCCCGTGGAGACTTGCCGTAAGGTGTACAAGAGCTACAGTGGCATTGAGTATCACCTTTACCACTATGACCACGATAACCCAACACCTGCGCAGGCTTTGCCCCAGAAGAAGAGAAAGGGACGGCCTCCTCGCGCCTCCTTGGCTGGGTCAGGGGACACGGACGACGGTGGGGGGGGTAACGGAGGTGGAGGACCTGGGCACGGGGGGAACACACCGGGGAGCCCCAACCGGTCAGACCACTCTCACTCCCCGGGCAGAGAGACAATGACCTATGCCCAGGCCCAGCGCATGGTGGAGCTGGAGTTTCAAGGACGCCTCCACCGTATCAGCATCTTTGAGAACATTGACGTGGTGTCAGAGGAGGACAGCGATGCGGAGGACACGCCTCCATCTGGTACGGGTGGCGGCGGCGGAGGGGTTTGTAACGGGAGTGACGGCGGACCTGGTGGCAGCGAGCTGGGAGGTAGTGGCAAGGACCGGCCAGATATCCCATCCTCTAACGGGGGCAAATCCACGCCGAAGTCCGGGAAGCACAAAAGCAAAGAAAAGAAGAAGGATGGCTCCTCTCATCATCACAGCGCTCAGTCCGGCCCAGCAGTCAAGCTCCCCGAGGCGGTGTTCAGAGAGCTGGACCAAGAGAGACCCGATGCCCCCCCTCGACCATCGTCTTACTACAGGTCTGCATTTAGAATTATAATCTGGTTTATTACATGGCAGGCATTTAAAAGATAAGGGCACTTATAGAGAAGGCATATTGTTTATGCTGAAATTTGGTATTTGAATTTACACACTCGGACATCAGTTTGTTTGCAGTTGTACAGCTTGTTGTTGTGCATGTTTCAGGAAATTAATTTGACCTCAGATTACCTCATATTATTTAGATTATTATTTCCTCTTCTCGACAGAAAGTTGAAGTTGGTGCCAAACCCACACAAATGCATTTTCCTCTTCTTTCCCACGCTGGTGTTCAGGTACATTGACAAGTCTGTGGAGGAGCTGGATGAGGAGGTAGAGTATGACATCGACGAGGAAGACTACATCTGGCTCGACATCATGAACGACAAGCGGCGGCGTGACGGCGTGACACCCATCCCTCAGGAGGTCTTTGAATACCTCATGGACCGCTTGGAGAAGGAGTCTTACTTTGAGAGCCACAACAAGGTACCTGAACTCTGAAGCGGAGGGGAAAAATATTATTTTAACACCGAAAAATCTATAGAATTCGTTCAACTCTGATCTCTACTTATCCTCCCCTCTCCCAGGCCGACCCCAGCACCCTCATCGATGAAGATGCCGTGTGCTGCATCTGCAACGACGGAGAGTGTCAGAACAGCAACGTGATCCTGTTCTGCGACATGTGTAACCTGGCAGTGCACCAGGAGTGCTACGGCGTGCCCTACATCCCAGAGGGCCAGTGGTTATGCCGCCGCTGCCTGCAGTCGCCGAGTAGAGCCGTGGACTGCGCTCTCTGTCCCAACAAGGGAGGCGCTTTCAAACAGACGGACGATGCACGCTGGGCCCACGTAGTGTGTGCCCTCTGGATCCCGGAGGTGAGTCCACACACACCACTAACGGGCCGGGCCGGCCCAATGTAGCATTTAAAACCAGGAAAAGACACGTATGCCATATTACAATATCCAGAAACTAAAACAATATCTAGTCTCGTATCACAACATTGTTAAAATGTCGATATATTGCCCATCTCTACACCACTACATGCGTTCTTGATCAGAACTACATAATCATGCAGATGTTGAGCTTTTAGTATTTCTCTGTTTTCCTTCAGAATCAGCATTGCCTTGATTTTCTGCACTGCGTGCTTAAGAATGTAACCGTGTTAACTGATGCGTACAGACTCTGAGGGTGATGGTGCACATATAGTATAGGTGGTTGCTTAGATTGTTTCGTCACATGTTAAGTGCAAGCTGTTTCATTTAGTGCACCTAGTGATATTTATTAAAGTGATATATACACATGTGCAGCTAGACGGTCTGTTGATAAGAGTCTTGCAGTAAAAGTGAGTTTTGCTGCTTTCCCTCAGGTCTGCTTTGCTAACACAGTCTTCCTGGAGCCAATCGACAGTATCGAGCACATTCCTCCCGCCCGCTGGAAGCTCACCTGCTACATCTGCAAGCAGCGTGGCTCGGGCGCCTGCATCCAGTGTCACAAAGCCAACTGTTACACCGCCTTCCACGTCACCTGTGCCCAGCAGGCGGGCCTCTACATGAAAATGGAGCCCGTCCGAGAGACCGGGGCCAACGGCACCTCGTTCAGCGTCCGCAAGACGGCCTACTGCGACATCCACACTCCGCCGGGGTCGGCCCGGCCTCTGGGGGGGGTGGGCGGGGCCAGCATGGGCTCGTCGCACAGTGATGGGGAGCTGGAGGAGGATGACGACCCCAGCATCTGCCAGGACGACGACTCCAAGGGCTGGAGCTCTGAGCGAGCCAAGAGGGCGAAGGCCAAGTCCAGGCTGAAGATGAAAAGAGCGAGGAAGATCTTAGCCGAGAGGAGAGCTGCTGCGCCGGTGGTGTCTGTGCCCTGCATACCTCCCCATAGGTACGTACACACTGCATGTGTGTTTTACCTGTGCTCCAAGATGCACATGCCTGGTAACCTTCTTGCACAATAGTGTAAATCACCCGCACCTCCTGGAGGCGTTTGGGATTTGAGTACGAGAGTCAAAGTGGTGTTTGTTTCTCTCCAGGCTGAGCAAAATCACCAGCAACTTGACGGTGCCCAGGAAGAGCCAGTTCATGCAGCGACTCCACAGCTACTGGACCCTGAAGAGGCAGAGTCGTAACGGTGTACCGCTGCTCCGCCGGCTCCAGACCCACCTGCAGTCCCAACGGCACATTGACCCCCTCCCGCCAGAACCGCCAGCGCAACTCTCACCGGTGGCTTGTGCAATTGTAAACAAAAACACACACACAAAAGAAATTCCGAAATTCCTTTTAGCCGTCGTTCTTGCCTCATTCAGCTGTGTAACATGTTTGAGGGTTTGTGCGCGTTGGTGTTGCAGACGGACGGCGAGGAGAAGCACTCGGCTCTAAAGGAGCAGCTGAAAGCGTGGCAGAGACTCAGACACGACCTGGAGAGAGCCAGGCTGCTGGTGGAGCTCATCCGCAAGAGGGAGAAACTCAAGAGGGAGACGGTGAGACACAAATTACCTTTTATTTCTGTCACGAGCTGATATCAAAGCCCCAACATTAGCCAGTGAGCTGTATAGGACAGTGGTTAGAACGCAAGAACGCAGGCAATGAAACCCTTTTTTAATAATTAGGTCCAAATAACAAATACAATTTTAAAGCCATTTTAGCTGTTTTAGTAATATAATTTCTGTTTTTCTACCTCCTTACAGTCTTTCCAGTTTTTTCTTAAACTTTCTTAAACACACAGTAAACAGCATCTTCCTTCACTACTTGCAGCTTAGTAGACTCACATATGAGTGTGTGTGAATACATGAAAACACTTTTCCGTACACAATAAGTTCTTTGCTCCTCAGATTTCTCCGTGTTTGTTTATTCAGTCGGCGGGTTTACATTGTTAAAACATGGCGTCTGTGTTCAGATTAAAGTGCAGCAGATGGCGCTGGAGATGCAGCTCACTCCCTTCCTGGTGCTGTTGAGGAGTACGTTGGAACAGTTGCAGGAGAGAGACATCAACAACTTCTTCACTGAGCCTGTACCGCTGGCAGAGGTAAGCTCACACGGTCACTCACGCTTTTAAAAATGCGTCCTCTTTTCAGGCCAACGTCATTTTAAAATGATTACATTGGCGTATTTATATTTGTCTCCCCCGTTTATTTGAATTAGTATATAATGTATGTTGAATTATTTATTACACCTTACTTACAATGCCGGGTACAGCCGAGAAAGTTGTCAGTCTGTCCGGTCCATTCTTGTAAAAGCGATACCTCAGAAATGCCTTGAGCTAATTTTCTTCTAATTTCTTCAGTGTGACCTGAAGAATTTGGTCACAATACAAGTTTTTGGCCATAACTCAAGAATTCATATGCTAATTATGACAGTTTCACATCAACGTCTAATGGGATAAATCAATATGAATAATATGAAAGTATTTATTTGTAGAAAATGCTGGTCTTCTACACACTCTCATCAGTTCACATCTCTGCCTGATCTCTTCCCTCTGCTCTGCAGGTGCCAGACTACCTGGACCACATCGACACGCCAATGGACTTCCAGACCATGTGGAACCTGCTGGAGTCCCACCGCTACCTCACGTTTGAGGCCTTTGAGTCCGACTTTGGCCTCATTGTCAACAACTGCCTCAAGTACAACGCCAAGGACACCGTCTTTTACCGCGCCGCCCTGCGGCTCAGGGAGATGGGCGGAGCCGTCATAAGGACCGCCCGGCGCCACGCTGAACGGATAGGCTTCGACTACGAGGCCGGCATACACCTCCCCCGAGAGCCGAGCCCAGAGAGCCAGCGGGACCACGACAGGGACCGAGAGAGGGAGCGGGAGAGGGAGAGGGAACGAGAACGGGAACGGGAGAGAGAGCGAGACCGAGACCGAGAGCGAGACCGAGACCGAGACCGAGACCGAGACAGAGACAGAGACAGAGACAGAGAACGAGACCGAGAAAGAGAAAGAGACAGAGACCGGCCGCTGTCCTCTAATGAGGAAGGTGAGTGAACTATTTTCACTTTGGTTGAGAAGTTTATGGCAGCCAACCGCTTTTTGGTTGATACCATTGTTCTCGATTTGGCCGGCTAGAAGCTAGACGGAAATGATTACAACACTTGGTTATCACACGAGTGAGTGAAGTACTGAAGGGAATTAGGGTGGGAGAGAAATCCTAGTGGATGGGACCACGAGTCATAAGTGTAGTAGAGGTAAAGTCAAAAGCTCACAAAGCTAGGGCCAAGCTATTGTTTATTTATTTTTTATTTCCTTTCACTGTCACAATACATTCCTCGTCTGAAACACTGGAGTAAGATGCTGAAAACACATATTTTATATTGGTACAGTAAAGCATGTTGGCCAGTAGGTGGTGCAGGACATTCAATCAGTTCAGTTCAGTTTGTTTAAAAACCGACCTCATCTGTTTTTACTGGATAAAATGACTTATCACATATTTAATTTGAACTCTCATTTAAACTATATTCGAACAGTCTCAGATTAAGTTTGGTGAATGTTGCAGATATGATGAATTCGGCACAGTTTGTACCAATATCGGCCCACATTAGCATTATGTCATCAGATGTCTGGCAGCTCAGAAGTTCTACCAAAACGTCCACCAGGACACCGCCCTCACCCCTCCCTTTGTTTGTTTCCACTCATATCTGACCTCCTTCCCTCTCTGAAGGTGTTTAACGGTCTTTTCTCTCCCCGCCTCCCACAGACCTGATCCTGCCAGAGAACAGGCGACGGCTGCCGCTGGAGGAGCAGCTGCATTACCTGCAGGCGCGTCTCGACGAGGTCAGCTCGGGGAAGCACAGCATCGGCCAGTCGCGCAGAGCCAAAGCTCTGAGGAAGGAGATCAGCGTCATCAAGAGGAAGCTCGCGCACCAGCGGGAGGGAGGCCCCGGTATCGCGGGCCGGGAGTCCGCGGGAGGAGGGGACCGGGGTTCCTCCCTCCCCCACCACCCGTCCTCCTCGGGACACCACGATGAAGGGGGAGAAAGCAGCAGCCAGGAGATCGGTGGAAAAGGTGCGTCTGGAAAGATTTAAAGCATCACTGATGTGCAGGAAAAGGATAAAATCTGTTTCAGGAAAGTGATGATAAACTTTTTTTTTTTTTTTTTTTAACACTGCTTTTATGTAATGTCGTTGCTTTATTTTATTTTATTTTATTTTATTTGTTTGTTGTTATCGTATCGATTGGTTTTATGTTTTATCAGGATTTAACTTTTACCTTGGTTTGTATTGCTTTTGTATTGTATTGTATATTGTATATAAATAAAGTTATTATTATATTCTTACATTTTAACTATAACCCTCCTCTTCCTCTAGATATGAGTGTGTCCTCGTCTGCCCTGGCTCCAGAGGTGGGCCGTCGGACATCCGTCCTCTTCTCCAAGAAGAACCAAAAGATGGCCGGACCCCCCAAAAGGCCCGGACGCCCCCCCAAGAACCGTGATGCCGGCTACGCTGGGCCGGGGTTGGGCCAAAGCCCCATCGGGCCCCCTCAGCTGCCCCTGCTGTCACCGAGCAGGCAGAGGAAGAGGCCCCGAAGCCCCCGCAGCAGCTCCAGCTCGGACAGCGACAGTGACAGCGACCTGCTGCCGGGTACGGGAGACAAATGCATCGTCGATGTTAATGCACACGTTTTGAGTCGCACACACACACACACACACTCACGCTCCCTCTCTTTCCTCTCAGGTTTGCCAAGTAACGGTTTCGATGGAGGAAACCAGCCGGTAACAGAGAGCTTCCGTGTGTACAGGAGCGAGTCTCGCCTCCCTCGCTCCAGCTCAGACTCCGAGTCCACGACCAGCAGCAGCAGCAGTGCAGCTTCGGACCGGACCAGGTGATTAGTGCTCATTGTTTTAATCTTTACAGCGCAGAGCTACAGCTATGGGTCACTCCCGGCACTCCCGTCAGCCCTGTTATCGACCGCTACAGGCAGCTGTTTCAAGCAAACAAGCTCAGGTGAGCCAAGAGTTAGAGATTATCAGGTGACACATTAGCCATACCAACTTCATAAGCCGATATTATGTCAGGGCCGTGTGTCTGGTCAGGTCCTCGGCCTCCAAGAGGCCAAAAAAATCAATTAATCCAGCTTTAAAGGAACAGATAGCCATTTTGGTAAATACATTTATTTACTTTCCATCGACTTCCTGGAGTCTCATCATCACTTTGATGCGTAGATTCCAGGAAGTCACTGCAGCCTATAAACCTGCAACTTTGATTGTTTATGTACGAGTTAAGAAACAGAGACACGGGCTGGGTTCCACCGACAAAGATTCATTTTTGAACCTGATCAAATCACGGTTTAACTTTAAATCATCAAACTTCAGAACCTCTCTTTAAATATCAGTTTTGTTTTTTACTCTAAACCTAAATTACATTTAATTCTCTTGCACCAAATGCAAATCTTTTTTCCCCGTACTGTTGAAAACAGTCGTTCTAGCTGGCTAAAACAAGATTTTGGCGAAAGAGGAGAAATTAGAGCTTCTCTGCCGAACCATCAAGAGTAACGTTTGGCTCACTGACTGACTCTTTATCTAGCGAGCTGGCAAACAATGCGCCTTTTGTTAAGGGACACAGAGCAGTCAAAATTATCTATTTTAATTGTGTGGGCAAGCATCCACATATTGATATTTATTTATAACTCTGCTTAATTGTAAATCTGGATTTATTATATCAGCCTAGTTTTGCTAAGCTCTGATTGGAGTTAACCTTAGATGAAACAAATCCTTGTTGGTGTAACCCAGCTTCTATGCATTTGTAGTGAAGTGAGCCAGGCTAGCTGTTCCTGATCTCTTTATGCTAAGCTAAGGTAGCTCCATAGTTGTTGCACAGATAAAAGAGACGGCAAATAAGCTTGTTTCCCAAAATGTTGTTTTATTCTCATCTATTACAAGTGCTTACGTGTATATGATGCTGCTGTATTGTCAGCCAACCAGCCAGTCTCACAGGCTTTTATTTCAGCGGTTAAACGTGCAAAAAATGTTTTTAGTAACACGAATGCGATACAACGAGAGAACGATATCATCAGCCACATCTTGTTTAGCATGTAGTGAAGCTGTATTTCCTGGTCATTACATCGATGGTCGATAACATCTTTGGCCAGTCAGAATGTAAACCTTTAAGGTCTCTGGTTCCTCACAGTCTCGTCTCTCGTCTCTCTCAGTACGACCCCCTCGAAGCAGGGCAGAGGAAAGGCCTCGTTCTCCCGCTCCGCCTTCCAGGAGGACAGCAGCGAGGAGACGTCAGGCACCGAAAATGATTCCTACTCAGTCGGAGGATCGCGGAGTGTTTCACATTGTAAGCACACTTTCACATCCTCACACCGCACACACACACACACACACACACACACACACTATCTATGCGTCAGTGCATGCAGTTAAATATTAGTTTCTATCCATGTAGACAGTGAATGTCTTCTCAGAATGATTTGAATGTGAATGTAGTTGGTTATTCAGTACAAGAAAGCCACAATATCTCTGAGTCTGTGACTGATCTGATGTCATCTTTTATTTGAAAAATGAAACGTAACAACAACAAAATGGCAGATAAAGAGATCAGCATTCAACATGTGAAGTGTTGAGTTTTAAGGCTGAAATGCCGACCCCGACCAGCCCATCCGCCCCGTCACAGAAACAGATTAATGCCATTTCTTGTCACATCTTGACTTAAACACGTAGAAGCGTGTGATCGTCCACGTGGCCGTAGTTTAGCTAGAGGGGAGGTTGCGCAATGGGGACTGTCGCTTCCTGTTGCTGTGCTCCTTGCCGCCAGTGATGCGGGGTCAGGGCAGGTCAGGCTGCTGGGTGACCTCTGATGACTATTCTTCTCTTGAAGCTCTGGACCTGGTGTGGGCCAAGTGCAGAGGCTATCCCTCCTATCCTGCTCTGGTGAGTGGACACTGCCAATAGCCCGGACCGATTCAGGACGCTCTGCACGTTAATGGCTGAATGTCTAAACCCTCCTCCTCTTGTCTGCAGATAATTGACCCGAAGATGCCCAGGGAAGGGGTGTTCCACCGCGGCGTGCCGATACCCGTCCCACCTCTGGATGTGCTGAAACTAGGGGAGCAGATGACCCAGGAGGCCAGAGAGCACCTGTTCCTGGTCCTCTTCTTTGACAACAAGAGAACATGGTCAGCACTCCGGGTCATCTTCTCACCTTTTACGTTCACTAACTGTATCGTCACCAATCATCACGTTCGTCTCTTTGTTTGTTCTCACTGACATCCTGTCGTTCTTTGTGGTTTTTTTCAAAAATGATGAGAACAGCAAAAGACGCACGCAAAAAGTAGGCTTGTGTTGTTACTGGATGTGGGCTCGCAAGTAACTCTGAGGCAGCAGTTCAAAGGAAACAGAATTGGGGCAAATATTGTTTTTGAGAATAGAAGAAGAGGAGAAAAAAAACATGATTTAGGTCATCCTGTGCTGCGCGATCTCATGCGTTCAAGGTTTGCTTTTAAGTTTGAAGAAAAACAAATGTGAGAAACACGATGGGAGTCGGTGTTACGCCGAACCGCCCTGATGATCCTCTGAGAAGTCATTCAGGAGCTGAACCTCTTTCAGTCGCTCAAACACTGGTTCCAAATACATTTGCAGGATTCCTTGCATATACTTTTGTTCAATATTTACGTCTGCAGGTCACGTTTGAGCCACGAATAGATGTTTGCATTGTTCTCATAATTGAAGCCTTCTTAAAACATCTGGATCGAATATGAAGGGCTCTGGTACATTCTGTTTGTTTCTCTGATGAGAGGAAATGAAAAAGAGATTTGCTCTCAAGTATTTAACGTGTGTATATGTTTTCACTAACGCATGCTTCAAACGTCTCTTCGACGCGGTTTACCTATTTATGATAATATAAAATGATGCGGACATGACTGTAAAAATGGTCAGGAACGTTTATTTACACACAAATTCACTCTTCTTTATTATAGTATTTATAGATGAGGCCTGTTGAGAATTTGGTCGTGATGGTTTGTCTTTTTAGTTTTTTAAAGGGTCCCCAGATAAACACTGCTCTAAAGTTCTCTCACTTGCCTCCTGTTTTGTTTGAGCTTGTTGTGGCATGAATCAAATCTGCTGTAGCTCTGTTTGATTGGAACTGATCAGTAACACTTCTATATCCGTGTGGATCCAGGCAGTGGCTGCCGCGCTCTAAGCTGGTGCCGCTCGGGGTGGACCAGGAGCTGGACAAGGAGAAGATGCTGGAGGGCAGGAAATCCAACATCCGCAAGTCCGTGCAGGTGGCCTACCACCGGGCCATGCAGCACCGCAGCAAGGTGCAGGGAGACCCCAGCAGCGAGACCAGTGACAGTGACTGAAAAACACACACACACACGCAAGCAAATCATGTGTTTGGT
The DNA here is from genome assembly GCF_004355925.1 of Anarrhichthys ocellatus. NCBI lineage: Eukaryota > Metazoa > Chordata > Actinopteri > Perciformes > Anarhichadidae > Anarrhichthys > Anarrhichthys ocellatus. The sequence goes on along the minus strand of NW_022280035.1, from coordinate 2,181,416 downwards.
GTTTTGAAGGTGTTGTGGAGAACACGTTTCTCCATCGAGAGCACATCCCTCCATCACAGATCACAAGAAACGGTGCCAGTAGCACAGAGTGGGAACAAAAACAAAGAGATATCCACTACATCGGCCCTCGGACACACGCGCATCATGCACACTAAGCCGTATTTAATCTGACGTGTAAAATATTGTATTTAAGAGAATTGAAATTGAATAATAATAATAATAATAATGATGGGAAAAAAAATATGCTATGTTCAGGATTGCCAATCAAAAATATTCCTCGTATGCAGCCGATGACGGTTTACAGACGGTGTTGCTGCCTCTCCCCGTCGTTCTCACACATTTTACATGTGAACAGGGAAATGCTGGTAGTGTGCGTTTTAAATGCACTCGCTGTGGGCGTGGCTGCGAAACGCCGTCGCCTCAACACGTCTTCACGTCTCATCAACCGCCTCTACGGAGAAAAGAGAAACCAGGCCTGGTGCTAGTGTCCAGTCGTCCGGCAAGTGGAGCACAACGAGAGACTGTTGGCAAGCCAACGATAATGTTATTTATTCTGCTTACTCCTTCTTAACAAGGCCACCAAGCTCCCTTTTATCATGGACTACTTCTAATCACTCCTGCTGCACAAGACGTTGTGCGGTCCTCGTTGTCACTCTGTGTTCATCATGTCTCCTGTTTTTACGCGGGGGGTTGTTTTTTGTTAACGTACGTCTGTCACATGGGCCGCCGGGTTCAACGAGTAACGAGGACTAAACAGAAACACGTGATCGCCTCACGGCCTGTCTTAGACTCGGGCTAACGGCTTTAGAACTTTTATATATACAGATTGCATAAAGAATAGAAGTTTAATAAAAAAAGAGTTGAGTTTTTTAAACTTTGTTGTGGTCACTTGTCTGCGGTCCAAGGGGGGTTGTGTTCGTTCCCCTTCAGTGTTCTTCCTGGTTGTGTGGAATATCCTTGTTTGCACGCTCATATGTTCTTACCCGCCCATTTACTCTTTCCAAAGAAGTTGTGACTCATGAGTGCCTCTCCAGATTTATTATGCTGTATCGCTCTGATACTGAAGTTAACTTCCTCTTTTATATTAACTGTAGAGACGGTATGTGTTGGATGCATCTCACTCAGCCCCCACAGGCTTTCTTCTTCATACCCCAGAGAGTTAGATCGTGGTAAATGTATCGTCCTCTCATGGGTGCATACCTTCTGTGTGAGGGTAAACGTGGAGTGCTTCGCATTAGTTCTGCAGCTTTCTTGCTCTGTCCCTTATGGTATACAGAGCCCAGCCTACTGTACACACTTGCTCCGCCGGTCGGACAGCTTTTACAAAAACACATAGAGGTGAGGTCGTGTGAGGTCGTGTGTTGGTTGCCTGTGGATTATACCGGATTTAAAATAATCCCAGACCATGTTCAAATCTTAAAGAGTCAAACGAAACAAAGACAAATGCACTTAAACAAGAGGTAGGGCCTTTGTCTCACTACGTTTTACTGGCATTTTAATTGCACGTCCCATAAGCTGACTGATACATTATCAGTTGCTACATCAGCTCATTTGTTGAGATAACCAATGAGAATTTCCTCTCCCCAAACCAGAGGGGGTTTTTTTGGTCAATCTTTCCACACACAATGACGATCCCCCAACTGGAAAACCCACTCACCACAACATCTATGTCTTCAGATTTGCAACCAAAACGACTCCCCTCTGAGAAAAGACGCCTTGTTTCCTGTCCTGAAAACACTCCGCGTGACTGGAAACAACTGATAATCATCAGTCAGTGGTTTCGACAGCGACGCTCTTAACAGGAGCCTCTGACCTTACCTTCTGGTAACCTGATTTTGTTTTTCTACCAAAGCCCTGTTTTAGCTCTCCGTCCCAACATCTGCTTTACATCTGCTCTGTACACACACCATAGTACGCATACCTATTGGCCAGGTATGCGTGCACATACCAGGAATTAGACTGTTTCTAGCCGTGTGTGGTAATGAGATTCTATCTAATGGATGAAAGAAACCACACACCAGATAATTTAGGTAATACCACAGCGAATTGATCAGGCAGTGCAATCTTTTCTGCACTCTGGCTTTTCTCATGGTGGCTGACTAGGTGGATTTGCAGCTGTGCCATTGTTTTTATGTTTCTTAAGTTTTAAGTCCAAGTGGTGTTTGCTGACTTGGAAATGCTCTTGTATCCGTCCACCGACGTTTGTTTTTCAGTCACATTTTTCTCAGAGTTGCTTTGAGTGTTCCTTTGTCTTTATGGTGGAGGTTTAATCACAATACTGACTCTCTGTCCAGATGTACTTATGCATCTGATTTAACTAATTATGTGGCTCCAACAACCTTTTGGCTGCAAAAAAATTAAAAGTGCACCAGCACGCTGAAGGTTTTCTAGCAGGGCATCCTATAAAGCACCGCATCACATCTTCTCAATTTTAAGGCCACCCAAGAGGGCACTTCATCATGTGTTCTCCAATAAACGGCCCCCTAGGGCACTTTATGTTTTCTCCAATTACAGGCTCCTTAGAGGTTACTTCATCTCGTTTTCTCTACTGTACGTGCACCCTAGAGCACTTGATCATGTTTTCTCTACTGTCAGGGGCCCTTAGAGAACTCTGTCATGTTTTAGGGCACAATAGACTCCCCCCCCAAGTGATGATTTAGGTGTCATATTTAAGGAGGTAAATACCATATTTAATCTTATAAGTACTTGATATTTTTTTTTATTTGTTTACGGTCACTGTATTTATGACTGAAGGTAGGAGGTGTCCAGGTAAAATTAGAGCATTATTGCAAATAAATTTGAGCTGCAGGCGAGTTGTACTCTGTCTGTGTCTGTGTCTGTGTGTGTGTGTGTGTGTGTGTGTGTGTGTGTCTGTGTCTGTGTCTGTGTGTGTGTGTGTGTGTGTGTGTGTGTCTCTCGTGACAGAGAAGAGCCATCATTTCCTGGCTGCTGGTACAGAAGTGGGTGAGGAGACGTTATCTTACAAAAGGAAGCCTTACAAGTGTGACCTGATAGGCTGTCGAGCACCACAGGTTCCCGTGAGTATTTCTTTCTCTTCTATTGTTTTCTCAGGGAGGTAAAACCTCAACGAGAGGCGGAGCTGAGGTGAGCGCGACTACTCATGAAACAATGTGTTTTCTAACAAACTGACTCAACGTGTTGGGCAGAACTAGAGAAGAAGAATCAGAATATCTCGTCTCCACGCGGATCCGATGTTTACCGGCTGAACTCAGGAGGATATTCTGCATGTTTTTGCAGAAAACCTGCTCTATGGACCGCTTGTGGAGGGCTCATGAGCCTGGATTTAAATTATGGGAACGTTTCCTCTTTTGACTTTAAATGTGTTTTAGACGTTTTGGCACCGCGCTGGCATTTGTTGCCGTCGTGGTGTTTCCACTGCTGCTGGAATGTACCATATGCCACGTGAGTTCAACACAGTGATTCATTAAAGATGTGATAAATAAATATGGGGTACAATCCATATGCAGATGTGAATGTTTGACATTTCCTCAACTTATTTTGTATTTATTTATTTTATCTATTTTTATATTTACAATGACGACCTGGCCACTAATTGTCTTTATCTTGAATTTACTTTAGCTGAAGGAAGATGGAAGTGGGATCCAAGATGGTACATTTTGTAATTTGGTATCTCATCACATTGAAGTCACCATAGCGGTGACTCCATGTGTGTCTGCAGCTGTACTGATGCTCCTCACGTCTCTGTACAGATCACGATGAGGGGAAGTGTCCTGTGAAACTGACCTCAGTCCTGACCCCGGCCTCCAGGGACATTTACTCTGAATGTGTCACCGTCCGTGTCTGGATGAAGGCTGATGGTACGGAGTCAAACCCGCAGCTGCAAAGTCCATTTCTTTGTCATTTGATGGAGCACATTTCATCATCTCTAAAGCTGTCATTGTGGCGTGTCTGACTTGTCACACTGCCTTCTCTCAGACTTCTGTAAAGCCCCGAAGATTGAAATTCTCTCATCAGGACTGACGGAAGAATTACAGATAATTAGTCCCATCTTAAAGAATAAGAAAAACAAAATAAAGGTTTGCACCTGCCCCAAAAACTCATGTAAAATCTCATGACGAGCATACAACTCAGAGTAGCTCAAGAAGGTGGAACATGGTGTCATCTCTCTTTCTCTATTCTCTCTTTTTTTAGTGTCGCAATGAGAGAAAGTATGGAGGAACCTGCGTCAAGTGCACGGGTGTCACACAGCAACGCGGCGGAAGCAGTTCTGTAGCTCTGGTAAGATGATTTTTTTCCTGGTTCAGACTCGCACGTATCCTGCTTTGAAGACAATTCCCACGATGATGGTGTATTTATTTATTTACAGTGGGAGCTGGTACATAATTGTGTCGGGGCTGAAGCAAAGGCTGTTGTTTCTGCGGCCTTCAACACGACATCAAGAAGCTGCAGTGTCAGTTACACAGTGCCAGGTAATAACGTCTGCAGGGTTCCTGGCATCAGGCCTCATGTTTTACTGCTTTGGTTTCATTTTTCCTGTCTGCCGCAATTGATCTTTCTTTGCTTTTGTCAGAAATGTGGTGCTTGCAAAGGCTGCAGTATATGATTCACATTCTCTTTATCATCCTTATCAGTCCTGTGAATGGGAGCATTGTTACCCTGAGAAAAACACTTGTGTTCCTCAACTTCACCCACTTGTGCAAGTTTTTTCCTTTGATGCGTCACCCACCTGTATGTTTTGACCTGCCAGTGATAATTATATCCTCTGTGTGTGTGTGTGTGTGTGTGTGTGTGTGTGTGTGTGTGTGTGTGTGTGTGTGACCTAGATCCTATACCAGACTTTGATCTGTCTGTGAACCAGTCGTCTAAATCCATCTCTGTCACTGTGGAGGCCGGAGACAAAGTTCACACCAGATGGTGTTACCGGAAATATGGAAAGGCCTGCATAGCAGAGGACTCCCCCCCAATTACTGCAAGTACCAGAGGCACATTTATCTGCACGTGTGTGATTTTATTTGTACACACTAAAGAGATTTTAAACATATGTTGTTGTTTTTTTTCAGATTGATCCGTCTCAGTCTCGATTCGCTCTTCTTGACATCCCTTACCTGCTGCCCTGTGTGTGTGTGGAGGTACTTTAAGCTCTATGTATTTTTCTTTACAGGCAAAATTATTTAATTGTAAAATATTTATGTTTTTGTCATGCCTGTGCATGTTTTGTCTGCATTCACAGGTATATTACGCCCGCACAGATTCCGGGCGAAATGTAAAGTGCCCATTTGAAAATGAGAGCCTATCAGGTGAGTGTGTGACGGATGATTCATGTCAGATTGAAAATAAAAACATCTTGTGGGGAATTTCTGACATTTGACCATAGTTTTTTTGAATAGATGACTGAGAATCTCATGATTCAGAAAAACAAAACAGGTATTCCCCTCCGTCTGTTGGGTGGAGGCTTGCAGGCTTTTACAAAACCAGTTTTAGATCTTGTAACAGTTCATAACCCTATCATTTACTCCTTATGCCATTTCTTCATGTTGATGGATGATGCACGACAGGAAAAACACGGGAAATGAGCAGGAACTGGCCTTCAGCCGTGTTTAGTGACCCGAGCAGCGTTTTAAATGGGACCCGTTTAGCTGTTTTTCCAAAAATGAGACTCAAAGCTGCACTGCTGGTCACACAGCTTACTGTACATCTCATATGTTGTGTACTGTAAACAAGCTGGAGTCTCTTTTCTCATTGCTACATTTTCAAAAAGACATCAGGAAGAGAACATATCTGGATGAGATATATAGGAATTCATTCTAGTTTTATTAGACAATTATAGTATGAGAAAATCATTTGTTTAAAATTGCTACTTTTAAAGGGTCCGTTCACCGAAATTACAAAGAGACATTTCTACCTTGTTGCATGTAGCCATGCAGATTGTGTTGCTTTAATATGTGTGAAGGTTTTAGGACGTACCGGTAGAGAGAACTTTGTGAAAGTTATTGCACTGAAAATTACATTTGAGAAAACCCAAAGACCTCATGAGTACATTGTTCACTGGAACTATACCACCACGGAAATAGAGGACATTGGTTCTATTGCGGTATTTAAATGTCATTTTTTTACATTTAACTTTGCGGAACAGTTCCATATTTTGGGAAATAGGCTTATTTGCTTTCTTGCTGAGAGTTCGAGGAGTAAGAGAAGATCTTGTATCTGTATAGTAAATCTAAGGCTACAGCCAGCAGTAAATGAAGTTAGCTTAGCACGAAGACTGAGGGAAATGGCCAGCATGGCTCTTAAAAGGCTTTGTCCGGGCTAAGAAATGGTTCCAGCACATAACCCCGTCGTAAAACTGTCACACAGAGCAAGGCTAACCACATTTTAATGATAAGCTAAGACATCGGTCACCTGGCTGTAGCTTCATATTTACTGAGCAGATAAGATTAGATTAGATCCTCTTATCCAAGTCTCGGCTATACAGTGAATGAGCATTATTTATTTCCCCCATTGTTCTCTTTAATTCCATTCACCTGGATTGTTCTGTGATGGCGGGTGAAGTTTCAGAGACGAACATCCCCAAACGTCAGCACATAGAACCACAACTATCTGCATGGCTCAACACCAGAAGGATTGAGAAAGAAATGTTTTTAAATTGGGGTAACTGCCCCTTTAAAAAGCACACATTCACACTGTCATGTATCAGTTCGATACTGTTTGCTACAATACAGTATTCTTATCATTGATGTTGGTTTACCGCAACCACAGTCAGGCATGTTGTCATCGTCGAGTTGTACTCATCTGTGTCCACATTGCCTGAACAGATGTCAGAGATATTTGGCTCTCCTCTGAAGTCACACTGCATGAGTCTAGTTTGACGTGGAGCTCGTTGTGCTCTGCCAGTGACCTGAAGATCTCTGCCTCCCTCTGCTGGAGGCAACACGAGCACCTCTGCACACCTGTACTCAACTCCACCCTGGAGGAGACGGACGATGGACCAGACCTGGTAGGTTTAGCCTGACAGCTGTTGGTATTCAGGCTGGTCTCATCCAGCATTCGTAGATATTCCTACGAGGTGGATGAGTCCAACAAGCTGCATTATTTCAGCCAGGAAAGCGCTGTTGTGAAAGAAGAAGTCATCGCTGATTTATTTGTCACGTAACTTGCATATTTCAGTCACAGCACAGTAGTTGTATTAACCCAAACGCTGATCTTTTCCTCAACCTAACATAGTAGTTTTGTTGCCTAAACCTAACTGAGTGGTTTCCTGTGAAGACTGACGTTTATTTTGAAATGACTATATGCATGTAACGAGGTGAAACTGAGACGTGTTGCTGGTTTTAGTAGGAAAACGCACAAAAAATAAGGAAATAAGATATACGAACCGTTGAATAAGGATACGTTGTGGTATTGGTGATAGATTTCTTTTTTAGTCAAAGCATTTGGCTCAGATTTGTTGGTGAAGTAATGTGAAAGACTGATGTCGAGATGAGGACGGACTCCAGATTTAAATCACTAAACACCCACTGTGTCACCTCAACAGGTATATAACACATCTGCGGTGGACAAACACCCAAAGATGTGTGTGCAGGTGAGAATCAGCCAAATGTGCTTACATTGAAACAAGTCCAGTTGCCCATGTTTTAATTTGCAGAAAATCATTTTTCTGTTTTCTTTTATTCAGTTTTCTCTACAAGGCAGCCATCATATCTCTTGCCCGTTCTATGCCGGTGAGTCAAACAGGATGCTGTTTTTTTTCTTCTCAATACTCTCAATGTATCTCGTCTGTTTCCGTCTCTTGACTCGGCGTCTCCTTGTCCGTCACAGATATGTCCTCGTGGGAGGTGAATATCGGACCGGGCAGGCAGAGTGTGTTTTTGTATCTCACCTCTTCTGTTCCTGCAAAGTTCTCAGCTCAACTTTGTGTCCTCAATCAGAGGGGATGTACACCCGTGGGGCCGGTCCACTCAGTGGTGACGATGGTGAGCATGCGTTATGTGTTTGAGAGAGAAAACAAGCTAAAGAGAGAGAAAAAGATTTGACTCATGCGACTCTTATCCATTTTTTACAGGAAGGGAATTCTGCTGAAACAACGATGAATGTGCCTCTTCACTTTCTTGCTGAGAAGCCGTGTGTGCAGGTGAAGTGCACGCCTGAGAGAAAGCTGTTTCTTGACGTAGTGCGTTACCTTTTCTCTCCTCTCACTCTTTCCATCTGCTCTCCTGCAGGTGTGGCAGTCAGATCCTGCTCGTCATGGTCGAAGAGTTTTCTGTCCGGACTGTGAGTCGACTCAAGATACACACACAATCTCATGTGTACCGTCTCATGAACACACAACTCCTACAAAGACTAAACACACACTTCTCTGTTTCTACAGACACGCACAACAGATGTGGCATGTATGCCGTGGCAGCGTTGGTGTTTGTGGTTATTGTTGCATTACTGGGAATTGTGATTCAGCGTCTCACCAAGAGTGGAGCTGCAGGTTGGTTCTGTTGCCTCTGTGTTTTTGAGTGGTTGCATATCTGCATCTTCAGGTTATAAATCATTTTAATTCCGCTATTGGATTTATTTGATTGGTGCCTGATCGCAACTTTGCTAAATTTACAATCTTAAAGCTACTACAGGGAACTCTCACTGAGAGTTGATTTTGGCGGTGCCTGTGGACGAAGGATGTAGTGTTTCCAAACACCAGAGACCCTTTAAAGTCTCCCATTCCGCGGCACCGATTCCAAGCATTAATCAGGTTTACTTATGGTCATATAGAGGCATTACAATGAAATTTACACTTTTGTTGGTTCATAACCAGTTAAAAGATCCTCACAGTAATTTTAAAGGAAACATTTTAATTCAGCCATTCAAGTATCTCTTATTTTTTCTCCCCTGTCTTTTCCCACATCTCCAGGTTGGCTCTCCATCCAGGAGCCAGTGTTGTTGGTGTGCTCATCAGAGCAGTCAGCCCACATCTCTGCTGCGTGTTCATTAGCCTCAATCCTGCAGGGAGAGCTCAGTGCCAAAGTGCACATGGCTTTGTGGGCCCAAAGCTCAAAAACGCAGGCTGGGACTGGGACTGGAGTAGCAGATCTGGGTCCACTTCCCTGGCTGTATGGGCAGTGGGAAGTGGTGCGTAAGGCACGAGGAAAAGTGCTGATTATTTGGAGTCCTGAAGCCACGAAGACCTATGTGAAGTGGAGGGAGGACAGGGCAAACATGGATAAGAATGAGAGAAAAATGGAAGATTACAGCAAAGCAGAGGTGAGGCGTGAGAAAATAAGAGTAGAGGTGGAAGATGATTTGAAATTAAATGGAAGAAGACTGGGGAAATGCAAAAAAGAGAAAGCTGCAGGATGTGTGAAATTATGCGATGATAAAGACTGGAACATCCAGAGAGAGCCCTCTGCGGCGATAGCGCCGTTGTTTACGGCTGCTCTGGCCTGCCTAGAGGGGGTGCTGCAGGAGGGCAACAGTCAAGGAGTGGGCCTTGTCTACTTCCAGGGCCTTTGCCACAGAAGGGACATCCCAAAGACCTTCAGAGGGGTCCCACGATACTGCTTACCTCAGGATTTCAGGGGTTTGATACAGGAGCTGGGTGGAATGAGAAGACAGACAGAAACTGGTAAATTCAGGTGGCACTGCTGGCCCAGACTCCTGTCTAAAGTGCTGTCGATATGGCTGGCACAGAAGCTAACACACAGACTGCAGACACTGCTGCCGCAGACGCGAGGAAAGACAATGCAAGGGCCGGGTGTCACGTCATCTCTGAACACGCCGTCGGTTAAGACTCGGAGCAGGCTCAAGTTGCCGCTGGCAGCCAACTTGGCAAGACCAGGAGCTGCAACAGAGCAGGAGCCTCTCCGCGAGTCGCCATGGCGAGCAGAGAAACTGTAATCTCAAGTTTCACGTGTCTGACGGGGACAGACGTTTGTTCTGCTGGAAACACGATACGTATGCATGAGACACGGGAGCTGGTGCTGCAACTGTGAGTGCCTCAGAGCCGATCGCTCCCGAGCAACTTTTCATTATTGACACCATCATGTTAAAGAAAATGCCGCCACCTCGTTTTGCATGTTAAGAATAGATAAATACTGTCCTGCATTTAGCCCTTAAAGAGGCTCCTCATGGTGCTTTTGTGACTGAAGCCGTAGTGAACACCTGCCTTCTCATCTGTATGTAAATCTGCTAACCAATATGAAAATCTGTTTGCAAATTGTAGCTCACTTTTCATGGGTGCATTTAATGTTTGACAACTAACATCAGGGGTTATGACTGCAGAATACAGGAACATGCAAATTTGCTTTGGATTTTATAAATGGGGACGTTGAGCCAAAGCTGTACCAAGATTTCCAGTGGGAGAGAGGCGACAGGTGGAAAGATTAAGCAACTGGCATTTAGGTGCGCTCGACCATTTGCCAGTTAAATCATGTGGTCATGTACTACTACCACTGCCTTTTAGTATAGAAGACCTGTTATTACATATGTGCACACATACTACCTCGTAAAAACAAAGTATAAATCCCTCAACATTTCTTCTTTCTTTCAAGCGCTTCTTTAGCAAACATTTGATTGGCATTAAAACATGTTGTATGGAAGATAATAAAATGCTTTTTAATATATTTTAATATACAGTATATACAATTCATTTATAATAATGGAAATGACAAAAATGTGTTGACAAACAATGGCCGAGACTAAACAGTGTTTATGTTAACTAAATCTGTTTTTTCAGCATTCAGAGTCTCTGTTTTCTAAGCGTCACGTGTTTTCTTAAACCCATAAAGATGTTCCACTGGTTATGATCACAACATTGATACGACTCCAGACTTCTGAGCTGAGAGACCTGCTTGACAGGATTACTGTCATACACAGTAGATTAAACCTTGGAACGTCACATTACTGCCAAAACAGCAAGTTGAGTAAAGACTAATCTCATGGTAGAACAGTAACTTCCTCTGATGTGATTAATGAAGCAACACAGACCTACGTTTTCTTGGGCTGACAAAACAAAATATACATGATGTAAATATGAGATGTGAATCACAAGTAGCAGAACATTTTACAGCCTCAATTTGAATTCTAGGATCCCCTACAGAGATCACTGTCGGCTGGTCAGTTTAATGGGGAAATTAGGTCATAAAATATAGAGCTGAACTGTAGAGTTTTAGTGTGTTCCATTTGGCACATGGCCAACATGGAAACAGCCAAATGTACTTTAGATCCACAATGATTTAGCATTTTTATGGTTGCTAACACCAAAGGACCACAGGCACACGGTTAACACAGGTGGAGGTTCTCCATAACGTACAGCAGATAAGAAAGCATACATATTATAATCTGCAACAGTGGACTTAACTGACCTATTCACTTGATTAGAGGTTAATAATTCAACTTGAGCACTCCAACTGAAAACATTCAGCCTGTATTCATAACTGTGTGCAAAGGTATAGAGTGAATGAGCCAACCACGAAACCAGAATGTCACAGGTTAAATTACGGCAACACATGAACTGAACCTCCACACACACTTTCTCTTTTTAAAGTTTTGGTGAAATGCCAATAAATGGAGGAGATTCATGGTCATACATAATGTTGGTATGCGTTGATGGACCAGTGAACAGACGTGAGGTATAATGCCCTTTCCCAACAAATTCTCACACCAATGCGTCAAATAACACACCTTGGTCCAAGGCACTAACTGCGTGCCAATACCCGTACCACCATACTGTTTAGTGTGCCAGAAAAATATGTAGTATGTCCCAAAACATAGTTTCCTAAAACATAGTTTATCCAATGCAGTTTGCAAAACAAAAGCTGTGTTCCAAACCGCATACCAAACCGCTTTTTGCTTTTAGTACACGATGCACCTGCCCTTACAAAGTATGTACTGTTCTTTGCGGTATCCATTTAATTGGGACATAATACTTCCTCATAACATGGCGTTTTGAACTTTGACCCTCTTGCTTACATATATCCGCTGCGCAGGGGATTGTGGGTCAGAATAGTTAGAAAAGCATGCTGGCTTGCAAACTGCAAAATGCGACTAGATTTAGCAGAATATCTTAACACGTTTTTTCTATACTGTATATTTTTCTGTCATTCTAAATAGTATGGTAGTATGTGCATCATCATGCACAGATTATGTTTTTTTAAATAAACGACACACCTGACACACCTTGCGACACTCCTGCTCTTTATAAACAACACGTTTATAATAACAATCTGCATTGTTAAGTCTGACTAATTGAATCATATTTATTTCCTAATCCGCATTCCACAAACTGGAACTTCAACAGGTGACAAGTTTCATCCATCCCACCTGAGGAGGTAGCACTGCGACACACCTAACTACCGAGCTGCCAAACTACCCACGCTACTGCGCATTTTGTTCCGCACGTGCTTCCCAGCAGTTTGGTGTTGGACACGCCATGGCAACTGGGTTCTCCGAGGAAATCCCTGCCACGCTGTGTGCTGCTGAGTAGATTTAAGGATAATGGGGTTCTTACTCTCTGAGTTTTGGATGAGGGGAGTCTAACGCGGAGGAGCGCCGGAGATACATCCCCCTGTTTCCACGCGCAGACGCTCTCTCCAAGAAATGGCTCTTACGCGCCTCTGGGTGCCTCGTGTTTCTCTCCCGCTGCTTCCACTGCTGCGCTTCTGGCTGTTTATGTCTGCAAGAGCGCTGGAGATGATCGACCGAGACGCACCTGAACTGAGCTGTACCGAGGTAACAAGTCAAAGCATGCGCACGAGCATCCCGGTTTTGAGTTGTATACTGTTTTATTTTTTGAACTCACTTTTTATTTAGTTTTCAACAACATAGCAACATGCGTTTTCAGACAGTTGCTTTATTTGTCCATTTTTCAGCTGTATGTAGTCTTGGTGCACATGGTATTCAGGTACAGTGTACAATGTAAACCCACCAAGTCCAATCATAAAGAGGTGACTTTTATGATAAAGGCTTCTGTAATCTTGCAATCCATACATGCAGAATAACAATATGTTGTGTGAGACCAGACAGACAGCAGAGAGAGAGAGAGAGAGAGCTATCAGAGTTTAATGTCCATTACTTATTTACTATCGTGCCTGACACCTTACTCCACCGCTCCATTTCCAAGGAGGTTTGTTGGTGCTGGAATTTTCTCTGTTTCAGAGATGTTAAATCAACCAGAGAGAACTTCAACATGTGTACTATCAAATATACATACAAGCACATATGAAGTAGAAGTATATGAAGAAGTATAAAACATTAACAACAGCAACACAAGTATTAAACTACATTTGACCTTTTTATTTGAAAGTCATTTAATTTTTAGCTGCTTCAGTCTCAGAGTGTTTGAGTGTGTGTGCAGGTTCACTGTCACACACACTCACTCTCACTGGGACACTTACATATAATGGGGCCATGGTTAGTGTGATCAGTTGCACTGCGGCTTTTCTAACCAAGACAAGTCTAAATGTCTGCTGGGAAAAAGGCCTATTGATTTGTAAAATCGTACTTATGTATCGCAGACTACTTATGTAGTGTATATACAGTATACGCCATATAAAGGTCTCTCTCTGGAACCCTCCTGGGAATGGAGCGTCTATTACTAAAAGATTGGCCCTCATTTGGGGTTTTTGATAATAGTGGTCCAAACGCATTGACGTCACAAGTAGAATTAAATGCTGATGTCACTTGTGTCACTGTTCCTACTGAAATACTAAATATTTACTTTAAATCGTCACCTGTCTGTAGTTTACATTTCTATTATTAATAAGACTTTGAAATTTAAATGAAAATGTATTGCAGTCCAGCGATATAGGCACTCTCTTAGAAATAAAGGTGCTAACTAGAACCACATAGAGTTCTTCAGCTTGTCCTTATGGACGATTTGGGGTTCTTGGTAGAACATTTTATAAAGGTTCCACCTGCAAGTCTTTCAGGGGGTTCTACCAAGAACCCAACTTAAAGGGTCATAACTGGAACCATCTGTGAAAGGTTCCCCCCAAAACCCTTCTAGGCTGTAATGGTTCCATCCAGAAGCCTCTCTGAAAGATCTCTACAGAACTTTTCCACCTTTCTAAGGATTTCATCTTTCTACCGGCAACCCTATTATATGTCAAGGGTTTCATCTAGAACCCAAACAGAGGGTTCTACTAACAACTCTCTTATATTCTACGGGTTTCATCTATAACCCTAAAGGACCGGGGCTGATGTGGTGCACTGTAACCCACAACAATCATGGTTCACAGCCACAGTTTTCGAGGTTCTGTTGGCTGGATTGTGGGCGTTCGCTTTTAACACTTATGCTTTCAACAATCCCTGATTTACTCTTTCTTCCAAAAAGGGTTCTTAATGGAACCCTTAGTCTTCAGGGTTCTTCATAACAATGGTTCTAAGTAGAAACTCATATATCAGGATTAACCGTTTGGAACCCTTATTTCTAAGAATGCTACTTTTACTCATGTGAACGATCTGAATACCTCTTTCACCACTGTTGACACCTGTGCCACTCAAGAGGTGCGTTTCATTTTTGGCCATTTTGTTGATTGTTGATTGCGTTCAATTCTCATCCACAACTTTTCTTTCTTCAGGGTTTGACTGACTGCCACGTGAGCTCAGGTAGCGACACGATCAACACGGGTGCATTTAATATCACGGTAATAAACCTCACAGCTTGTCTGAAGCAGAAACGCTCTTTGTTTCGGCAGCCTCTCCGTTCGCTGCTGCTCTGCCCGATCCAGACGATACGGTGAACGTTACACATGTGCAGCTCAAATTGATTCTGCGCTGTTCAGCCACACAAGAATGTGAACCGTACCTGCAAATCCTCATCGCCGTCCAAGGTAGCTCTGTCGTAAATCTTCTGTCTTTGGCTTGGCCGGCTAGGGTCAAATACCTTGAATTTTTCTCTTGTCTTTTCTTCGTTGCGTGTCCTTACAACAACAAATGTTCTTGTTGCTGATAAACTGTCAGGTCATCTCATCTCTTGAGCAGTTGTTTCCTGCATTTTAATCAGAGTTGTTTGACTTGTCAGACGTTATAGTCTTAACACATTGTGTTCTCCACTGTAGCAGACTATTTACTGACTGTGATTGTAGGTGCAGAAATGAATAATGCAAGGGAGTTTTCTGAGGAGTCTGATGACCATAATGATGAAGAGAAGTTTGACACGGATCAACTGGCAGGTGGAAGTGGTCACTTCGTGCTTCCTGAGCCAAGAGGTATAGAGCCATACACTCAACCCACAACACACTTAAAAGTCACACACATTGTTTTATACAGATTGCCTTTTTATACTTTTTCCATTCCTCTTCTGTACTCTCTGTGTTACAGCTTTGGTGAAAGTGTGCATCAGTTCCCCAGGCTCCATTGACTGTTGCAAGACGCTCCACTTTAAATCAAGCTACTCTGGTTTAGACCAAGCTTCTTCTGAACAGCCCACGCACAAGGTAGCAGTTGTGAGGAAACTACATCATGTTGTGGTTGTTTGTGTTGTTCATTAATTAACTCATCGCCAGTGCTGGAAAGTAACAATGGAGATTTACTCAAGAACGGTGCTTAAAGGTACAGTATGCAGCATTTAGGGGGCATCTATTGGCAGATAAGGAATATAATTAAGTATGCTGATTTTAGTTTGGAATCACCTGAGAATAAGAATGGTTGTGTCTTTGTTACCTTAAAGAGCTGTTTATTTTTACATACTGAGGAGGTTCTCTTCATGGATCCAGCTGCCATGTTTCTACAGTAGTCCAGAAAGGACAAACCAGATACTGGCTCTAGATAGGGCCGTGCATATTGTCATGTTTTCGCGTCGGCCACCGTAGTTCTCCTGCTCACTTCATGATTCAGCTGGTTGCAACCTCATAGTTAGATGCCAAACTATTGAGTTGCTAATCTCCTTTCCAGTGCTGAGGCCTGCAGCACATTGTTAAGCTTAAACCAACAATTCAGCTCGTGGCTCTTGGCCAAAAAATCTGTATCTGGTTGGGGCACTTTTCAGATGTCGGGAGTTGTTTACAGTTCCACCAAAGAGACATTTCTAAACTTCTTAATTAAAATCACTGTTTTTCCAATTTGACACAAAAAAGATAAGATTAGAGAAAAATACAAAACGTAATACAGATTTTACTTATATTGGTACTTTCACGTAAAGGATCTGAATACTTCTTCCACCGCTGTGTAAATCTATTAAAGTGCTGAAAGACTAGTTACCAAAATATCTGTTAGTGTGTTTGTTGTTAACTGAGTGATTTCAAATACTTAAAGTTTACAATATGTACTGTATATATATTTCCTTCCTGTAGCTGCTGTTGAGAGAGAAAACAACGTTTGGCAGTCCAGTTGTGGTCCTCGTCTACGCACATTCAAACGGAGCGGACATCATACAAAATATCACAATCCCATCATTAGAAGAAGGTGAGTTCAAATGCTGTAATGTAGAGTGGGGTTTGCCTGCAGACTGGAAGTGAGGGGCGTAACTTCAAGTTGCAGACTACCATTGTCGCTGATCATTAACCTTCTTTCTTACAGTTTGCTCCATGAACATTGAGGGGACTGAAAAGAAATGTGATGGTAAGAAGTGTTTTATGAATAAGTTTATAGACTAACATGTAGGCATTCACCGATTTATCGGCCGAACACCGGTATCGATATTTGCCTGAGGACTGCCATCGTTCAATCGGCAAATACAAGAACGTTGTCACAGTCAACAAAAAATGAAGCAGCTACTAGTCAACTAGTTAATTGATCGTGGATGGCATTGTTCTCTCAGGCAGATAAAAAAATTAAATTGCTAAAATGGGTTGCCAAATATGCTTTGGTAGCCGTTAATACACCTGATCCAAGTATATGAGTGGGAAACACTGCTTATGTGTCTAATCGCTTTTACGTTTAATTACATTTCATTTATGTATCACAAAACAAATATTTTTGTTGGGTTATGTACTGAAACATTCTTCTCATTGAGCAGGTAGATGTATAATCACCAAAAGGGCTTTTGAAGCACTTTTTAAAGAATCTAATTGATGTGAAAGTTTATTTTAAAAGGTTGAGACAGTGTAATGAATTACTGAATGATTTTAAAACAGCTCAGACATTTATTTTATATGAACGCGTCTTTGTTTCCCTTGCACAAAGGGAATAAACAACAGCAAAAACAAGGTAACAACAACATCGGCTATCGGCCCAGAATTTCCCTATCGATGCATCCCTACTAACGTGTATTGTGTGCATGCTGAAGAGCGTGCTCAAGGCAGTGTCAGCAAAAACAGTTCTACATACTTGTAGAGTGATACAGCTCAATTACAAATCATGATGATTGATGTCTCAGCTCCCAGACTGCGAGCTGTGACTGATCATAAGAGAAATGTGGTCCTCCTCCAAATGGAAAACATTGATGACGAGTCCAAGTGCCGGATAGTTCTGAATGAAACTGGAGAGGGTCTTGCGTGGGTCAGTCAATGCTAAACTACTTATATCAATCTAGTCTATTAGTCAAAAGCCAATGTTGTCTGGGTATATCTCTTAAACTTTCTTTTTAACCTTTGCAGCCCAAAGGCAAGAGGGAAATTCCATCAAACCGTGTTACACCATGCCTGTGCCTTCAGGTAGCTGACATGTTCATTGTACAAGAGAAAGATGACTACAAATGTATTTTATTTACATTTTAAAATTTATTTTCTTCAGGTATGGTGCAAGGAAAAGGCACTTCGAAGTGAATTCTGCCCTTTCAAAAACCAACGAGGTGAAGGACCTTCATTGAAGTCAACCTAAGAGTAACTAGCACGGTAAATGATTTGACAGCATAACTCTGTTTCTATTATTTTCTCTTTTTTTCAGATGCACTGGAAAGAATGCAGCACAATGTGTCAGTGTCGCTGGAGGAGTCCCAGATGTGGGAGGGTGGCCCAGGCCTGATCTGGAATGTGACTGCCCCCTGCAGATTGGAGGCAGAGGTGAGGCTGTGCAAGAAAGACCTGGCAGGAGGCCAGTGTGAAGAGGTGACGGGCTCCAGGCAGAGACTGCACAGCGACAGACGTGCTGGCTGGAGTGCAACACGCAGTGGATATTGGGTAAAGAAAACATCGACAAAAACTTTTGCTTTCTTTGCAAGCTGTCACACCCTCTGTGATGGAAAGTAGACGTACTGTACTTACTTACGTAGAATATAGACATGCTTTTATTTGCATTTTAATTTCACTACTTGTACTCATTTCAGAGTTGTCCCCTACATTTATGTGACAGCTATAAATAAAACCAACACAATGTAAATGAGTTAAACTTCATCTCAACCACAAACATTAAAATACTGCTTACACATTAATGCATCAGTAACATTAATTCAATATATAATAACACAACACTAATATAACCATTTTCTGGCTAAAGACAACTTTTACTTAAAGTCGTACATTTTTCCAACAATGCTTATGTACGTTTACTTAAGTTTACTTTAGTTGAGTATTTTTTACATTGTGGCATTACTACTTTAAAGTAAAGAATCCAAATACTTGATCCACTTCTGCACATCCTAACTGCAACCACAGACCTAACCCTCAGCCTTAGGAACCACCGCTTCGCATTATTGTTTATGTATAATAATAAATCTCCACTTTCTTATTGGTCATGATTTATTCATTCATTCATTCCTTTTTATTTCTTACTTTTTCTTTTCAGAAAGCAGGAGAGTTCAATGTGTCGTCACATCCGCTGCTTTGTGTTGAGGTGATCTTTGTCTTGATACATTGAATATAATCTTTACATACAATCAGGCCCTTTGGTGTCTTGCTTGTGACCAGGAGAAGATGACCTCCAAAGGCGCGATCTGTCCGCGGCCCCTGCACACAATTGTAAATGTGTTTCACTGCTTCTTCCTGCGCTGCATACAGTGCTGACCATAACTCTCTCACTCTTTTTTTTTTAAAGATAAAGCTACATGGGATGGAGTCATATTTAGAGCCCCAGTGTCCATTTACAAGTAAGACTATTAATCATTGTCCAGATTAAGTGTGTTTAATGTTTAACTATTATCAGCTAAAACAAGCTACATTTGTTTTCATCAGAATGTGGCAGATAAGTTGTGACACACTCCTCGTACACTTGGCAAAGTCTGTGAAACTTCTTTTTTATAGACTTCGGAACTTAATAATTCATTTATTTCCCAGCATCTCGGTGGAGATGGAGCCTCCTAATCCTCATCGGACTAATACTGATGTGTTTGTCCATACTTGGAGCCTATCTTATACAAGGGGTCCTAAAAGGTCAGTTTTTAAATATCTGTTGGTCATTAGATAATAATAGCACCTTAGCAAAAATAAATCGTTTTCTACTTCTGTTTCCCTTCAAGGATACATGTGGAGATGGTTGAAAGAAGATGATGTTAAAGGTATGAGAAAGCCGACATCTAATTCACACTGGGCAACCACTATTTTCCACATACCCTTTATCCTGTTACATTTTCATGAATACATTTGTAGAGATGTGTGAATATAGATGTTCTTATGTTTAAATTTCACCCTTTTGTATCTCATTCATAGTCTGAATCTTTTCTAGTGGCTACAATAAGCTTCTAGTGTGACAAACTCTTCCCTGCAGGTATTAACATGTTTTAAGTGTTGGACAGAGCCATCTGTTTAACTCTGTTTCAAATGTTTGTGCTAAGCTAAGCTAACCATCTCCCGGCACCAGCAGCAGACAGATATGAGCGTAATAGCGATCCTCTCATCTACTCTCTGCTAGAAAATGTCAAATTGTTCCTTTAAACTCTCTGAAAGGTTTTAACCCCCTCCTCTATTTCAGGTGCTGTGGGTGGTGGTCATGTGGTGTTGCTGTACCCACCTGGTGACGACCAGGCTTTGCCGGAGCTGATGAGTCACCTGGGCTTGTCCCTCCAAGCCCTGGGCTTCAGTGTGTCTCTGGACCTGTGGAGCCAGACCGAGCTCGGTGCGCTGGGCCCCGTGCCTTGGCTCCACTCGAGACTGCACCGACTGCAAAGGCAGGGGGGCAAAGTGGTGCTGGTCCTATCCCAGGCCGCCTGGATAAGGGCTGAAGAATGGGGAGCTCGCAGCTGGGAGAGGAGCGTAGACACGGAGGAAGAGGAGGAAGGAAGACGCCGCACTGGCTCTTCTCCCTGTGGAGATGTTTTTACCGCTTCATTGAGCTGTGTCCTAGCAGACTATTTGCAGGGTCGCGCCGGTGAGCGGTTCATGTTGGTGCAGTTTGAAGCACTCCCACCCGAGCCTCCGGGTGGTTTGCGGCCGCTGCCAGAACTTTTCCGCGGCCTTCATGTGTACAGCCTCCCCTCCCAGAGCCTGGGTTTTCTGACTGAACTGGCCGGGGCTCGGCAAATGGCTACTGCATCGGCCAGACGGAAACGAGCAGGGGGCCTCAGGATGGCATCCCGAGCTCTGGCACGGCGGCTGTCAGGGTTCACAGCGGGGACAACTGTTTTACGCCTCGCGGGAGTGTCCCAGAGTTGTGTTGGGGTGGGAGTCAAAGACTCTGGGGAAACGGTGCCCTTGCAGCCCTGTCTTATCACGCCTCCCTCCAGTCCTGACTCAAACCACAAGATCAGTGACATGGAATGGGTTTGACAGCAGACGATGACACAAGACCAAGCTTCAGTTTAGGAATGAGCAGCCGGTAATAAGTTGAAGGGATTTCCTCTGGGAGATGCTCCCTTTGCAGATTTTGCATTTGCTGATAAACATCTGGGGTCATGTGTCAGTGGAAACAGCAGCTACAGTTCCAGCTCCGGAGATATACAAGCTCACACACCAGTGTCGTAGTCAAGACCACCTAAAACCGAAAAAGACTTTGAGGGGTTGAGACCAAGTCGAAGACCGAGAAACCAAAAAAAAGCCTATAGGTCACTAAAATTACACTAAAATGCAAAACTATCTCAAATAAGCAATTTGCTCCATTGTTTTGTCTTGACTCTGTTTATCTGTCTTTAAACCAGGTTATTGTGTTTGACTATTTACTAATATTTGACATTCTGCATGGACCTGTAGCCTAATGCATATACTGCTTTACATTTGATTGTATTTTTGCTGTGACTCAAAGGCAGCTAGTAAGTTACCTCAACAGTACCTTTACTTTAAAGATGTTTTAAAGTACAACAGCATTACCGTCAGTGTGCTTCAGCTTCAGTTCACTTAGTTAAGATACAGTATATAAGTACACTCATAAGACATAGTGGAGATATGGGAAATGGGACAATGATGTGAAGCTTGAGAAAGAGCTCCCAAACACTAAGCAGATGGTATTTAATATCTATGTGTACTAGTGTTTTTAGAAAAGTGTGTATTATACAGTAATCACAACTACAAAACACCTAAGACCCTAAAAACGAACTAACCCTAACTACTACAGTTTTTGCACCAGACTAAACATTAATTAAAAATCTGTGTAAATATGTTTTGGTGTATGATATTGTACCTGTGTTTGATAGTAAGATACTGTAAATGCTATGTACTAAATACAGCTAATACACTAAATATTACTGCACCATTCACATTTTGCAAGTACTGGTATAAAAGTCCAGATTTATCGGGGCTTATAAAATGTTGCATCATCGCAGAAGAGTAGTGCCCACCGTCTGGTTCTCCCTCAGCTAAACACTGTTTGCTCTGTGAGCACTTTCCCTGTTAGCACCATTAGCTGTGAGCCGCAGTCCCTGTGTCGCCATGTTGAGAACCATAGAGAGGCAATCGAGATGCTCCTAATCTCATATCTTGCACATGTAAACATTAACAGTTTGATGGTTGACTAGTTATTGATAACAAAGATTCTCTATTACAATCGAATGCATGTCGAGGGTATGACGCCCACTGAATACATGTTTCTGCCGCTGGTCCCCTCCGTGCGTTAACGCTCGGTTCATAGATTTTAAGCGTTTCCCAGCTCAAGGAAAGTTTTATAAATATAAAACCTCCATGTATCAGAAACTCATAATAATAGTTTCATGATTCTTGCTCATCACTTACTATTTTAAAGTAAATTTGGTATTGTTTAAAATGTAAAGAATTATTGTAACCACTGAATTAGAGAAGAAAAGGCATACAAGAAATACATAAAATCAAATCCTGTATGGTAGTACAGTAGCAGTTAACAGTAAATTGCTGCATTTTATATATAATAATAATGCTAGTCAGTTACTGTAAATGACATGTAACCTCTGCACTATACTGCAAATGACAGTTACTGTAAAGATGTTGTATTGTAGTTTTATTGGGTATTTTGTGGTATTTAACTGTAAAAATAACAGCAAAGGCTAACTGTGGAAAGCTCTGACATGAAGATTATTTTAAAACAAAATAAGCTATTTCCTTTCTTTTTGTACATTCAATTGCTTTGTCCCGGCATGTCTGTTTTTATAGTGTTTTGTCATAGTGTTTAAAGTGGGATTGAATAAAGAACCTGTCTGAATCATATAGTCAGAGGCTCTTTTCTAACGACAACACATTGTGGATTATTATTCAATGCAAACATGGCCTGAGATGTGTGTTTGCAGAGCAACGTCTTGTTGTTTGACACGCGTGAAATTTAAATCCTGATCCATAAAATGCATCAGCAGGAGGTAAAAAACAAAAGAGCTTTTGTGGGAGTTTTCAGTCAGTTCATAGGTATTTTGACAAGTAAAAATTAATTTGAACTTACTCTGATTTGTCAATTTTAATTAGTAAATGCAGATATCTGCAAATGGTAAAAATATAGTTTTGTATCCTTGATTCCAGCATACTTAAAAAAACAAAAACATTACATTACTAGGTGGTTAAATGTATTTCTAAAGAGCTGCGATGATGTAAAATGTGAAGGTAACTGATTGGTTGATGAATTAAATCCCAGCTGTCTTTGGGCGGGGCCACATCCTGTGTGTCTTCAGCTGCTCGGAGAACAGAACCAACTGGAAGCTGCTCATTCATTCATCTCCAGCCATCTCTAGCTTCTACTACACCAGCCTGTAGCTAGCTAGCTAGTCATTCGGCTGGCTTACCAACCACAATGGCCCACTTGAAGCATCAAAAGTGTCCGTCTAAAGTGTGAAACTCTCCGCCTGCGTTGTGTGAATCAGACGATCATCCTCATCATCAGTGGTGCGTCGCAGGACGTCGTGGCTTTGCAAAGAGGTAACAAAAAGCTAGTTTGGCTAGCTGATATCAGAGTAACGTCAACTGCAATAAAATATACCTCATCAGATATTTAACGTTGGGAGGACGCTGTCGCCGGAGTCTCGTGGACTTTAAACGATACACCGGAAACATTTGCTGACAATGACGGACATCGTTAGCATCGGCTAGCAGCTAGCTAGCGAAACGTAGCTAGCTGTGGCTAATTTTGTGTGGTGCTGATGCTGAGCTAGTTAATGCTAATGCTAACGGTGAAAGAGGAGCATCCCAACCAGTGTTTTTTAAAAGCTTGTCTAACAGAGACTAAATACTTTATTAATAAAACAGCAGTTGGAGAGTAGTCACCATACTTGAGGATTGCATTGTGTGTAGGTTTACATATCCCCCAAATTATGGTAATAACTTAAATCTGAATGAAAATATTAATGTTTGACGTCACAAAGTAGGATGAGCTTAATATCAGGGCAGCAGTGTAATGCTATCCAGTTAATCTACTAAAATACAGCTTAAAAATACCATAAATCATCACCACTGTCCCAATAAATACTAATATTGCTTGGCTTTGTATGCGATTGCTTTGTATTGTATGACACATAACTACAAAAGTAATCACAAAAGTATATATATGGCATGGCTTTGTGTATTACTGTGTTGTACAGATGTTGTTGTTGTTTTGTCCACGTCTTCTGCATGCAGTAATACTGCGTCGCATCAAGGTAGTGGAAGTTATGTCAGGGTCTCTGGAGACTCGTGATGGGTAAAGCTTTTTACCCATACGTGTATTTGCTAGGATTATCACTAAGAAGTATATCATACCCCAATTCTTTTTTTTTTTTTTTTTTTTTTTTATTTGCCGTAACTCACTGGTTTTGTGTGTGTTTTCTGAAGGACCATGTGGTGGGCCTGGCCGTTCCTGCCTGCTCTGGTGCTTCTCTCAGAGCTCTCAGTGGTGAGAGTCCAGACCGCGCCGTGCCAGACCTGTCGAAAACTCACAGAGAGTTTCATTACGGTACTGCAGTTGAGCCAATGTGTCGTCACATTCGTGCTCGTCTTCTTTCAGTATAACCCGAGTCTTGAAATGTTCCCTGTTTTTTAGGGCTTGGAGAGAACAGCCACCAAGAACTTTGGGGGAGGAAACACTGCCTGGGAAGAAGAGAAGCTGGCTAAGTATGCGAGCAGGTGAGAGAAAGTTTAAGTTTGAGTCACACGTACACTTTATTGAGTTACTTGATATATGGGGATTGCGGAGTCAGTCAATACTTGACTTGGTATCAGTGTTGGAAATACCCGGAGGCAATCGGGGGGTAATATATAACAACACACACACTTGTGTGTCGTCCTTTGTCTTCTCCGCACATTTGCATTTAAATGATATTTTGTAATATGTATCATAATATAACATAAGACGATCTATTTCTAATGTTAGAGTCCGCTGAAGGGAGTGAATCCTCTGTGGACCACAGCGAGGCTCCTTCTCTTCTTTGGGGCTGAGACAGCATCTGTTCTGTTACTCGCTTCTGTCTTACATCTCTAGTCGCTGCTCTCTTGTTTCAGTGAGACTCGGCTCCTGGAGATCGTAGAAGCTGCTTGTGAGAAAGCAGATTTTGATTGTAACCAGCTGCTGGAGCAGATAGAGGACCAAGTGGAGACATGGTGGTTCCACAGGTAAACGAGATATGTGTATTATGTTGTGTGATTTTGGTGAATCAGAGAGAGGAAAGTGTTTTGTTGGGATGTAATACCATGCCCCTGTTTTAACTTCATGATGTGTGTGTCCTGCAGGCAGCAGGAGGCACCGGACCTGTTTGAGTGGCTGTGCATAGAGCAGCTGAGAGTCTGCTGTCTACCTGGGCGCTTTGGACCTGACTGCAAAGGTGTGAAAAACATTAAGCAGAAGCTTCCTGATATCAGTGTAGAAAACCTCACCAAACCTTATTTATCCTTGAGTGTTCATAAAGATGTAAAAAAAATCCCCATGCTTTAGTTTTTAAAAGTCCCAGAGTACCACTAATATCATATTTATCAAACACAGAGTGTCCCTCGAGCCCCGGCGGTGTGTGTGGAGGTCTGGGCCGCTGCGAGGGGGAGGGGACTCGCCTCGGAGACGGAGAGTGTGTCTGTGATCCTGGATACTCGGGCCGTCTGTGCCAGAGCTGTGCTGATGGCTACTACAGAGAGAAGAGCTCCAACGCCAGCATAGGAGCCTGTGCAGGTGCCTGAGATTCAGACCACTGTTACAAACCTCCACATGTATTTAAGTCTGTTTGAAGTCATCTTGAACTGACTCCTCTCCTCTCACTCTTTGCAGCTTGCTTCCACTCGTGTAAGAAATGCGCGGGGCCGCAGGACTACAAATGCCTCAACTGCAAACCCGGCTGGATCCTTCATGACAACAAGTGCGTGGGTGAGTTTGGCTTCAGAGGTCATGTGGAAACATTTCGTCGACTCTTTCTGCCAGTTGTCTGAGTATCGAGTGTTGTTTGACTGCCCTTGTGTGTCTCTTAGATATTGACGAGTGCGGTACAGAGCTGGCTCGTTGTCCCTCTAACACCTTCTGTCACAACACAGAAGGATCGTATGAATGCAGAGGTACGTTCTCTTGTGTAGTAGCTGTGGTCAGCGTTCTTTATTATACCAAATGAAATCATGCAAGTACGCCTCCATAAATGTTCTGCAGCTGGCCTGTTTTTCGAAGTTATAATAAAACACTAGGTTTTCTTTATCTATAAAATGACAGAAAGTAGAGAGAAATGCCTGTTATATGTTATTGCCTGTTATTTACCACAGCATGAGCTTAAATAATTAGCCATTTTATTGCTATAAATAACAAAAGAAAGGTCTAGTTGTGTTGTTGTAATCTTCATCACATGCAGTTTCTGTGGGAATGGAAACATTTTCCACTGCGTGACAAATTCAGTTATTCCTACAATATCATGCTTATTGCCAAGTTTAGCGCGTAATGTTGACCACGGTGCTTTTGTCGTGTCCAGGCTGTGACCAGGCGTGTGTGGGCTGCATGGGTAGTGGTCCTGCCCGCTGTAAGAAATGTTCACGCGGCTACAAACTGAGAGGAGCGAAGTGTCTGGGTAAGTATTTACTCTACTTCTGTGCCACTCCTCTGCACCTTTCCTTTGTCCCTGATTTCCTTAAACTGAAGTTTTTTTTTATTTTGCTTCCTCGCACAGATGTAAATGAATGTAGTGATCGTGCGATAGCGTGCCCAGGACTCAATGAGGCCTGTATCAATGAGGAGGGCTCCTTCCACTGTGACTGTGCTGACGGGTTCATCAGAAGAGATAGCATCTGTGTTGAGAATAAGCCTCCTGGTAAGCAGAGCATAGAAAGAGAATTATAACACGTATATTGTTGCTCGTCAGATCTGATGGCTAACTTTCTTTTCCTCTTCCTCCTCAGTAGGCCCAGAGAAGGGTCTGTTTGACGACATGACGGACGACGAGGTCCTCGTACTGCAGCAGATGTTCTTTGGCGTTGTAATCTGCGCCATAGCTACGCTCGCCGCTAAGGGCGACATGGTTTTCACGGCCATTTTCATCGGAGGCGTTGCTGCTATGGCCGGATACTGGCTGACGGAAAAGGGAGACTACATGCTGGATGGATTTCTGAAGGGACGCTAGACTGTCTGGAACCTCGGTTTGAGAAAGGAACACCAGCCACTTAAGGTGAATGAGACTCAACGAGGGGAGGGGAGGGGGGGGGGGCGGCAGGAAACCATCCCTGCAATGCTAGACATTCAGGGAGTTACTAGAGGAGTTACTTGAAAGGGCTCGGGGTTAATTTATGTTCATGAGTAGGAGAATGCGGGAGAAGAGTGAGAACTTGAAGGCTATGAAGCCGTGAATCCTGAAGAGGAATAACGAAGCAAAACTGCACTGACGTAAAGGAACTGAACTTAATCCCCTACCTCCACTTTGTTGGGAGCGAGGGGTGACATGAAGACCACTACTGATTGTTAAAATCTATTATGCATTTGGATGTCTCATCTGGCCTCGATGTTGAAATAATGTTGTTTTCTTCCACACAATCAAAACCTCCTGTCATCACGTCCATCATGTTTCTCATTATCTCGATGCTGTAAAGCAGAAGCTTTCCCACAGACTGAAGGCTACACCGGTTTGGGTTGTGGATCTCCCGATTCCTGCAGTGGGCGGGTGGTTCACCCCCCCGAAAAGAAAGCTCATTGAAACTCTGGGATATTTCCTTAACGAGCCACTGGTTATTTATGTTCACAGAATGACTTTTTACCTCCTTACGTACTGAATGATTATTTTTAGTAATAATGCATGAAAATAGGATTTTAAATAATGGGTACAACTACACCTTATATATTTATTTATTGAATTACTTTGGCATGGAAGACTTCAACAGCTGTGTTGGATCACCAGCACTACTGCTGTGACGGGATTTACTTATTGTGCTTAAATACCAGCTGTGATCTGGATGATTAAAGCCGTTTTCTGTTGCCTTTTAATTTATTTTGAAAGCAATATTTATTGGGGAAGATATTTATCATATTTTGCTCTTGACATTTCCCTTTGTGTGTATTTTCAATGTAATTGTTTTTGTCAATTCAACCGTTATTCTAGCAGATAAAGTAGCGCCATGTTAGAAAG
Organism: Anarrhichthys ocellatus; assembly: GCF_004355925.1. NCBI lineage: Eukaryota > Metazoa > Chordata > Actinopteri > Perciformes > Anarhichadidae > Anarrhichthys > Anarrhichthys ocellatus. The sequence continues at coordinate 2,153,707 of NW_022280035.1, read as the reverse complement.
CCACCGAAGCATCACTTCGTACTCCCAACCATCTACTTTGTCTTCTTTAGTTTTTTCCTCGTGTGGAAAGTTCTCCAGTCGTCATTCGTTATAAACGTTTGCTTTACAATAAAACGTCTGTCACTCATGTTTTATATTTGAATTTTGTATTGATTTGTCCAATTTCCTTTTCTCTTCACATAAAGAGAAAGGAAAAACATTTGAGCTTGTTGAAAATGATTTTCTACAGTTTAATGATGCATCGTAAATCATAGGACAGGAAGGAAATCAGTGACGGGGAGAAACTCTTGAAGGATTTTACACATCAGTCTGTTTGCAGGTCTTATGGAGCACTACTCCACACGTGGAAATAGTTGTATTAAGTATTTTATGACTACATCAAAAGTTGTTTGAGGCTGAAGACTACAAGTTTGAAAATGAACAAATATCTGAGGATGTTGAGTTAGAAGGAAGTGAGTTCACTAGACCTCTGTAGTCCACTCCTCATCTCTGCTTGAGGCTAACAGCTCAAGGCTACACTCTAATCTCAAACAGAACTGTTGATGGTCAGGTTGCATTGTGGGTAATGTAGGCACCAGGTTTTAATGATGAAGAAAAAAGGCACAAAATAAAAATGACTATCTCTGGTTCTGCTGCATCGATTTTGATACTTAACAACAAAAGAACAGTCAATTGGTGTAATACTAATATATAAATACTCACGGATTCACTGTATTGAAACCCACAGCAGTGATTAAAACAACCCTTATAATGTAAGATAGGAGATAAATCACCATTCTTGTATATTCAGAGGGATGCTGGACGGTTTCATCTGGTTCCTCCCAGTTTACAATAACATCCTCCAAACACCTCAAGTTCCCTCCGTAGCTTTCACAGCACTAATTACATGTTCTAAATGTGTTGCATCCCAGTTTCATGTTGTCACTCGTACGCTCGAGTGCTCCAGCGAGGCGTGAAACCGAGCTTTTGACTGTGGATGTTGAGGTTCATCCTATTTCAGTGTTCCACTCCAGTTAATGGGGTTGAGGCCCAGCAGCTCTCTCTCCTTCAGGGTCTCCTGGGAGCGCGTTAGTGCTCTGTCCCTCCAGCTCTGCTCCATTAGCTGCAAAACACACAGGAGAAGAACCTCAACCACTCCCTCCTGTAACCTGAGAGCATCCTGTTAAAACCGCATTACATGGACTCCATTGTGAGGGAGATGAACACAAAAGCGGTTGATAATGTGGGACTTCACCCTCTTGTTCTCGTCTCTGTAAGCCGTCATTGCTTTGCTGTGCTGGGTCCTCAGCTCTCTCTCACCGGACAGGTCGAGGCGGTCCACTTCCCGTAGATACTCTGCTTCCTTCGCGTTGCCGGCCAGCTGCAGCTTCAGTGCTACATGTTTCTCTTCCATCTGCCTCTTTAACTGCTCACGCGTCTCCTTCCTTGCAGGAAAGAGTTTTCTTTGTCACCAATGAACGTTAAGTTATATAATATGTAATGCAATCCCCCATTCAGGTGAAGTGTTTATTGCTTTACCTGTAGTCCTCTCTCTCACTGCTGGTTCCATAAAAAGGTTTTCTCCACACTTGATGATACCTGACACAGAAGTTAGGGACTTCAATCACAGCTCACCAAAGCGAAGATGGCATCAGTGAACTCTAAGTTAGTGAGATATCCGTCAGATGGGCCTTACCCGTGGTACTCTCTCCTCTGCATGAGTATTGACCTCTGGTGGTTGTGGTGGTGAACAGCTGGCGTCTCCAGACTGACGGTGCGTTTATGGACCAACGGTGGATGCAAAGGGTTCAGTCTTGGAATACTCTAGAGAGCAGATTCATGAGAGTATTTTTTTTTGTTGTTTTTACCTCAAATAAACAATCTTCCTCATTACACAATAGGACAGTCAGACAATGGATGAAGTGTCAATGACTCTGCTTACCTGACAGCTCGTCCACAGCCGAGCAGAGTCCGAGATGCTGGGAAATGTCACGGGGGTGACCGCCAGGCTGCGACTCTGCCGGACAGGAAGTGTGTTGTGAGGAATCCACACTGGTGTGGAAGCTATGGAGATGGCTGCTGTGGTGATGGAGATTGAGATGAATCACAGCGCATGTTTAAGATACTAGTCACTAAAAAAAAAAGACCCAAAAACGGGGGGGGAAAAATGAGGTGTTTTCTTACGTAGTCTCATTTTGAAGTTCAAGCCGTTTCTTCTGTTCGTCTCGGTGGAATGAAACTTTCCAAAGTGTCAAATCCTGCACAATTTAATTATCTCCTTAAAGTTGCAATTAAGATTTCTAGTCAATCATCACACAGCTACCGAATGTAAATATAGCAAATTACTGTGGCGGCACTAGTTAGACATTAACCTGTGACTTGCCTGTGCGTTCACTGAGTGTTTTGCGGTGGCAACAGTTGCCTTGGGAATCAGGTTACCCCCTACCCTACCCCCCCCGTCAAAAAGAAAGCTGCTGTTTGAGTTTAAGGTCGTGCATCAGTGCGTTTAAAGAGAAAGATCACCGGCCTGTGACAACAGACGAACGAGACGCTGTCACAAGATGTCTCTGGATCTTATATACACGTATAAAGACATGAGACGAGACGAATCATCCACTCATGAATCATTTCAACTTTTAAACCACTTAAAACATTTTATTACACATTACACATAAAAACAGTTTAAAAGGAAGAAGGAAGAATATTACTGCATAATTCTAAAGGGATTCAGGTTTGACGTATCAAGTTCATCACAATACTAAAGTAACGTGTATTTATGTGATCCTCATGCTTTGTGTTTCAGATTCCAAGTGTTTCGTGGTTCTCCCACAGCCAGGCGTGGTATTTGTTTAACATGTGGTCTTCGGGTTTCACCTTTGATGTAAAAAAAAAAAAAAAAAAAAAAAGTGTTGAAATATGGTGTGATATGGCATTCATGGACATTACAAAACGAATGCAATCCAAAACAGACTCACCTCTCTCCACTCTCCCACGCAGAAGATCCTGTAGGAGTCGTTGCCGTACTTCCCGATACCGTACAGCTCGATGGGGTAACGCCACTCTTTACTTAGATACTCATCTACACAGGAGTGAAAAAGGGGGATTGTGAGGTTTTTCTGGCTGATCATATCGCTTCATATATTGTTATTAAAACCATACAAATCTGCACTGGCGACATATTAACGCTGTAATTACGTCACGTGTTAAAGACGAGCACGTTCACCTGAGAAGCGTACGAGTGTTTTGGCTCTGAGCTCATACAGGCCGAGTGGCTTCATTAGGTCAGAGAGGGGCTTCCAGTCGGCCTCGCGGGTCACCTCTGCAGACGGGTAACGCTCAAAGAACTGCCACAGCACCGGGATGGCCATCTTGCCTGCATTGATGAAAATGCCAGACTTGAGTGCCGTTTGGTACAACACTGTTGCAACGCAAAGTGTGTGTGTATGGATCTTACTTACCGCTGGTCTTGTTCAGGAAGATGGTGGCCACCAGGAGCCTCCAGGCGTCGTGGAAAAGGGTTTCCTGTACGAGGTTGTAGGGCGAGCGAGGCGGCGTCCACTTCCTTAAGGCCTTCCTCCTGGGTGGGCTCAAACCTGTGTACAGACGGTGGACATGTCTCCTTAATGTTTAAGGTATGTTTTATGTCTCACATACACACGAGCTTTCTCTTTGCTTCTTGTTTTAAAGAGACATTTTAAACGTTACCGTCTCTGCAGAGTTTCCTGCTGAAATAAGGGCTTGTTTTCCGTTTGTCTTCCACGCTCTTGGATTCTAGGCAGACAGGAAACAGTATATTTTTAAAAACACACACATCGTCATCAAGGAGATCACATGATCACACCAGTGGCAGGTAGACCCACCCCTCCCCCTTCAGGTGCAATCACTTCACCTTAATGAGAAGCTATAGATGCTGTTTTGCTATCTTTCTGCTTTGCTTTTGACCGCAGACATGTTTGTCCTGTAAGTGAATTAATGTAACATTTGATTTACTTTTTTTTTTTTTTGCATATAATTTCTACCGAGATGTTTGATTTAATGTTTTTAATATTACCGTCTCTTTCCAGAGCGCACACGCGCAGATTTAGACCGAAATCTACAAATAAACGAGAATAAAATAAAACTGCTCTGCGCGTCTCTCGCACACACTGAGCCTAGACTTAGAATCTAATTTTAAAAATGTATTATTTAAAAAAAAAAAAAAAAAAAAGAAACTCCCCCACAGAGCAGAATTATAAATGAGGGAATTAAAATATTTATGTGCATGAACCCAAACACCTTACAAATAAAGTAGAGATGAATGTTAAGTGGCTCGGTTGGTGAATATTTAGGATCTTGGTAATTCAACTGTAAAGTGATGAGATCCAGACAACATTTTTTGGTCACATCTGAAGTTAGGCAACTATTGGAACATGGGAACTAAAATGGAGCAAATCAGATATATCCAGTAATAATATACATTTCTTCTTGCCTCCCTCTTTATCGAACATATCTCCGCCCTTGTGTGACTTTGGTTTCTTTTAATTTTCATTTATTTCATGACTGGAAGTGACAAAGAAATCTGAAGGCAGCTGGGTAAAGAAAAACTGACGTGTTAAAATGTGAAATTGTAGTAATTGTGCTGCACTGTATGAGATCATTCAATGAAAGTGAGTTTTAAGAAAAGAAAGTAGATCCCGAGAAAAGTGGAGACCATGCTTACTATTCTGGGAATCCCTCACTGGCGTGCAGCTCCCACCAGCTCCCTCCTCTTCCTCCTCCTCATCCCGATGACTGTTGCCGTCGGCCTCCGGCTCAGAATTAGTCTCGTTGTCGCCTTTGCTGTAAACCTGCGTCTCCTCTCCGCCTCGCTCATCCTCGCCCTCGTTCTCGCTCTCAGTGGCAGGTTCAACGCTCAGCGTCGGGACAGGAGGCCTCGAGTCGGCCTCCTCGTCCTCGTGAGCGACGGGAGTGTTTTGTTGTTCACTGGAAGGAGCCAGTCTGAGCAGCTTCTCCCTCAGCTGACCCGCCCTCTGAGGAGTCTCCCGCAGTCTGACATCATCCTCTGTAGCTGAAGGTGCAGCTTGTGTGCAACTCTTTGCTTCTCCGTCTTTAGCATCACCTCCGAGGCAGGAAGACGCTCTCTTAGATTTATTTGGAGGTGAATCCTCTGTTGTCTCTTGCTGTCCATCTGCGCGTCTTTTCTTTCTTGTCCTGCGCTTCCCTTTGGAGGCGAGTACCTGCGAAGGGCTGACGACGTCGTCCTTGGATGCTGTGAAGTCAAAGAGCTTTATGTCTAAGCTCCCTTCTCCATCTTTTAGGAGGAAAGCATGCAGGGATGCTCTGGAGCGGAACCTCTGGCCTCGGGGACTTTGCACAACCGAGAGAGAAAAAGAAAATCAATCAGACACTGAATCTGCAAAAGCACTTAGTCATGATGGAAGGTACGATTACAAGAAAACAATGAGTCACCTTGTAATGTAGATGTCCATTTTGCCCGCTGTCTTGCCTGCTTTCCGCTGCCGAACCTCTCTGATCCAGCCGAGGGGCAATGTGGAAGCACGGCACGAGTAGTCATCCTCGCATTTGTGACTTTGGTTGTTTGTGTCGCTGGTTTCCAGCCTGACATCGCAGCTAGTGTGCATTTTGAGAGGTGTGCTGTTGAAGCTCACTGCCTTCAAGTCATTATCCAGAAGCTGACTTTTTCCTCCCACATCAGCAGCTATTCCTGGTTCTTTACCTGCAAATGAATATCATTACATTGTTGTTGTTATGGTCAAAGTGATGACGTCCATTCGTAATGCAGTGCAACATAAAGTAGGCAAGTAAACATATCATGGATCTAACTTTACAGCAGATGTTGACATAAGCAGCAATAATATCCCAAATCCATTGTCCATTGTCATTGTTGTTGTTTGTGTTCATATATATTCTTCGATATATATTTATATTGTACACAGCAGTGAAATGTTTATGCTTAGTTTCTCTGTTCTACTTTGTCTTTAATGTCCTTGTTTTTATATTTTTATTGTTTATTTGTATATTCTATGTATGTACGTTAAGAGCAATGTGTAAACCGGAGTCAAATTCCATGCATACATTGCCAATAAAGCTGATTGTGATTCTGATCTAACTTTACAGCAGATGTTGACATGATAAGCAGCAATTCAAATAAAGAGTGGACTAACCTCGTACTCCTTCGTTTCTCACAGGAGTGCAGACCACAGATGATATGGTGCAGACTCGTGTGTGTGCTCCATCGATGTGTTGTTTGTTGTCTTCCCGGATATGTTCTGATGTCAACACTGGAGCCAGCGAGCCAGCAGCCGTGCCTCTGCTGCAGGAAGTAGCGAGCAGATCCGAGTCTGCGCAGTGAGAACGAATCATGAAAACGGAGCTTAGTAAGAAAACCCGAGTAACAACCACAACCTGTTGACACAAACCCCACCGGTACCGGTTTGTTGTTTAAAAAAAACCGGTGGAGATGAGAGCCGTTCTAGCGTGGAAAGAAACGATTCGTGAACAATGGTGAGAGTCTGTCCGACCCGGGGCCCGATGCTGGGACGCAACGCTAGGCGGTTAGCAACGGCGGTTGCTATGTAAACTAGTGATAGCAGGCTAACGTTAGCTAGCGTTAGCTAAATGTCAGATACTAGAGCTGGTTTATGATTATTCTGCCGTATGTGTCGTGCAGAATATTTGCTCTACCAATAGTGTCTCATGTCATCTTTGTTACGATACAATGTTAAGCTGAAGCTAACGTAAAGCTAGCTAGTTAGTTGGTTGTTGCTGAAGCTAACGTACATCTTTGCTTGCTGTTAATGACGTAACGTTACATTTACATGTAAACTAGTTTGGATTATAGATGAACTATCTGACCACAAGATAGCAGATTTATTAATTAACAGGCAATATTTATTTGGGTATGCTATTTTCAAGGTAAACGAGAACCTTTAAACTCATTTTTTTGTTATTATTGATTAACCTGTGTACTTTATAAATGTATCTATAAACTATTTGCTTCTGAAAAAAACCCATAGATAGATGAAATAATGAAGAAAAGCTCAACTTCTTCAAATTTCTAGTTTTGTCTGATCAACGGTCCAAAATCCAGAGATGCATCCAAAAATATTCAGTTTACAATTATTAAAGAAACTGAGTAAAGCAGAAACATCCTCTAATTTGAGAAGCTGGACCCCATGACTATTTATCATGTTTCCTTAATATGACTTCATCGATGAGTGAGAATCCATTATTTCCTTTTTGCAGTATTTATGACCTTGCCTTCAAGCCAGATGGCACCCAGCTCATCATCGCTGCAGGGCTCCGTGTCCTCGTAAGTCTTTCCTGGTTTCTAAACGCATATCTAAAGAATACATGCGTTATTATTACATCTAATGTATTCAACTTCTGTTGCAGGTTTATGACGTAGCCGATGGAGCCATTATCCAGCCTTTAAAAGGACACAAAGACATCGTGTACTGCGTGGCCTATGCTAAAGATGGTACTCAAGTGGCTTTCCATTCGTACACTACATTTTCCTTTATCAGTCGTCATCGTTATCATACTAACTATATTCTTCTTCAGGTAAAAGGTTTGCCTCGGGGTCAGCTGACAAAAGCATCATCATCTGGACTTCTAAACTGGAGGGTATTTTGAGATACACGTAAGTGTCGCTTATATTTATCCCTCTACATGTATTTAATGTATTACTTCATCTCTCTTTCTCTTTTCCTTTGTTTTATCTGTAGTCACAATGACTCTATCCAGTGCATTGCCTACAACCCTGTCACTCACCAACTTGCCTCCTGTTCTTCTGGTGACTTTGGTAAGTGCACCATGAGTTTGAGTCCATACTGCACTTTAGGATCTTGTGCATAATAAACTATGAACCTATGAATATTTTCAAAAAGAGAAATTGTCCCCATGGACATCGGACTATATCTTTTCTTTACATTCTTAGGTCTCTGGTCCCCGGAGCAAAAATCTGTGAACAAACATAAAGTGAGCAGCAAAATAACATGTTGTGGGTAAGTGAGGTTTGTAGTTCTAACTGTCTGCAACATCGGTGCATTTAAATGTGACACGTTTATGGTGACGGTTTTCATTTGGTTGAAGGTGGACAAACGACGGGCAGTACCTCGCCCTCGGCATGATGAACGGAGTGGTGAGCATTCGGAACAAGAACGGAGAGGAGAAGGTGAAGATCGAGCGTCCAGGAGGCTCCTCTTCTCCTGTCTGGTCCATAGCCTGGAACCCCTCCAAGTTAGTCTTAATTCACTACTGCAGCATACAACGAAATAAAGAAAATAACATCTTTATCTTCACCACTTTATTTGATTTAATGCCCCACACACACACACACACACACACTTAAGATCTTAAGAACTGATGTGCTATTGAGAGTACTTTGCATTTTAAGTGAATAGCTTGTGTGGGGCCAGCAGGTGGCAGCGGTCAACCAGCGAGTATTGGAAGTTTGATGCCTCGGATCCGCTGACCATGTTCTTTGATGCCCCCTACAGTCTAAGCCAGGAGCACAGCTGTAGCCATAACAGAGGACTGCTGAACAGGTTAATTGAGAGAGAAGGGCACACAGGAAGATGGAGATTAGCAGGAGGGAGGTTAAACAGGGCATTGGTGAGAGATAATGCACCAGATATATTTATTTAACAAGGATAGTCCCATTGAGAATTGAAAATCTCTCTTCCAAAGGACTTATGAAATATAACAGGGAGGTTGGAGCTTGAGGTCAGCCAGTGAATAGTCTCTTCTGCTGCTAGGGATTCGATGCATTGCTCATTAACGCTTCCACAGGGTGAATTCTGCTCAGCACACAGGCTTGCGTGGCAACGATAAAAACAAATGCAAAGTCACGATAAGCAAATTAAACATCAGCATACAAACATGGTAAAGCTAAAAATCTGTCAGATGTCAGGGGAAAGGGCTGGACCATTCGTCCCCTAGTTGAAGGGTACTTTTATTAACACCGTCATCATTACCTAAACAACCAAAGACCCACTAGTACAGTATGTTGACAGGACGGCTTATGGCTGAAGTCATTTCTGTTGTATTTTCACAGGGATGAGCACAATGACATTCTGGCTGTGGCAGACTGGGGTCAGAAGCTGTCCTTCTATCAGCTCAGTGGAAAGCAGGTGAGCACCACAGGTCTATGTACATCATATGCCTAACACGGTGACTTGGCAAGTGTACATAAGCATACGCACTCTTACTTGTGCGACATGTTCTAATAAAGCACATTTGCCACTTCAAACTGTTCAAAAGTACATTTAGATGACTAAATATAGGCGGTGTCATTACCTTGCATGGAAAATACCCGAAGACTAACGCTATCAGCTCACTGTATGTGCCATCACTGGCTATAGCAATAAGAAGTCTGTTTATCTGCCCAAAATACATGGTATTGGGAACACTTAACTGAGTTTAAGAGCAGCATTTCCTGTTGTAATAAAACTGTCAGGCTCTATTGGAACCATTACAGTACATTGGAAGTGATCCCGCTATGCTATAATTGCCCCCTCACTGTCCCTCTTTCCTCCTGAATTCCCTGTGGGCATTACCGTAATTATAGACAAATATGCACTGTTCATTACTCTGCCGTTGGCTCTTATATTGTCATTGGCCTATTTATTTTAGTGAACATTCTGTTTTGATTACAACACCAGGAATTGTTTGCAACAAAAGAAAAGAACCGAGTGTCCGACAGCTTTTTTTTCTTTTTGTAGAGTGAGGAGGAACAGATGCACAGAGTTGAGAGGGACTGATACGTTGTGCATATTGTCTTTGAACATTAATACAATAGAGGTTGTTAAAACCAGAGGAGAAAAAAAACTTTTATGTCTATCGTTTCATCAAACACACAGAGGAATGGTTGAATGTATTCTTTGATGTGTGTCGGCCCAGACGGTGGGAGGTGTTGGCCCAAGCCCCCGGGCAATAAATATGAGCAATGATACTTTTGTTCTTCGGTTAATGTCCTCTTCTTTCTTTGCCTCTGTCAGATTGGAAAAGACAGGACTCTCACCTATGACCCTTGTTGCGTCAGCTACTTCTCCAAGGGCGAGTATATAGTCATGGGGGGCTCCGATAAACAGGCGTCCCTCTACACTAAAGACGGCGTGCGGCTTAGCACCATTGGAGAGCAGAACGCCTGGGTGTGGACGTGCCGGGTTAAGCCTGACTCCAACTTTGTGGTGGGTCTGCAGCTTGATAAAGCTACACGTCTGGAGAAATGATCATTACCCTTAAATAATAGTGCATGTCAGAGTGAGAAAAGAGGTGAGCAAATGTAATGCAAAACAGTGATAAAGCTCAGACCTTCTATTCAGAGTGTCAGTCTGCGTTTGGTACCTTTTCTTGATCTGATTTAGCTACACAGATATTAATTTCATTTAACACCATAGCAACTTTTTTTTTCCCTTTCACTATATTTAGCTGAAAGTGATGGGTTACACAGGAGAGAAATGGCTGCTGGCAGATTCTCTCGGTTCTGCTGTGTAGATGCTTTAGCAACAGGAACATTTTCCCACTCGTTCAATCTTTTCTTAGAGGCGTTAATAGGATGTACTGCTACATTGTTATCTCTTCTCTTTAGGTGTTGGCCTGCCAGGATGGGACCATCGCCTGCTACCAACTTATCTTCAGTACAGTTCACGGCCTCTACAAGGATCGCTACGCTTATAGGGACAGCATGACTGATGTCATTGTCCAGCACCTCATCACTGAACAAAAAGGTGCACTTTTGCTTTAGCTCCAGGATATTGAGTTCATCATAGAGGACCTGTTGTAATTCAACAGGATGCATCGGCTAAGATAAATAACACTTAAAATGTCCACTCTCTGTTTTCATTTCCTTCTTTCCCTAGTACGGATAAAGTGCCGTGAGCTGGTGAAGAAGATCGCCATCTACAGAAACCGCCTTGCGATCCAGCTGCCCGAGAAGATCCTCATCTATGAGCTCTACTCGGACGACTCCTCAGACATGCACTACCGGATCAAGGAGAAGATTTGCAGGAAGTTTGAATGCAACCTGCTGGTGGTCTGTTCCCAGCACATCATCCTGTGTCAGGTCAGAGGAGACATGGTTGCACGGTGGTTGTGCGGTGGAATGCTCATTAAAAACAAACCATTCAAAACACTCATTTCAATTTGATTACTTAAAATGTCTTGCTCGGGAGCCTGTTTGTGTTTTTGGGTCTTTCCTCACGTAATGAGACAGATTTTCTTATTAATGCTTCTCAGACTAAATTCTGCTGACCTGAAGTGTCACTCCGGTTCTTTGTATGACACTAATGCACACTTGACAGAATGCGCATGAGGCCGTAGAGACATTTGAGAACTATTAACATGATAGAAGCAGAGTGAGTCAGTGTTCTGCCCAAACAGCCCAGTGAAGAATGATAATATCACGCAATTGCTGGTTTTCCAGATGTTTCTGCCTAGTTTGCTGAATGCTCCAGCTGTGCATGTGCTCTGCAGCCTCCGTCTCTCTCTCTCTCTCCCCTTCTCAACCGTCTTCAAACTGGATAGAGCGAGACTGGAGGGGAAGGACCACAGTCTGTTGAACCAGTGGGTGTCTCTTGGGGTTCCTCTCTGCTTCTTGTCTCTGTGTGTTTGACAGAGGCTGGTAGGGAGGAGGAGCAGCCATAACACTCAGGTTATTTCCTTTTAAATCTGCCTGTGTGAGAGACAGAGGTGCTTCAGATCTCTCTCGAACAGGCGGGCCTGTGTCTCATGCCTCAGACAGCTTTTATACCATATATATGGGCTGTGCTTGTGCACGGCTGTGTCAAATCAAATCATTCATCTTCATTGCATCCCTTTCTGCCGCTGAGCCACACTTTGCAATGTTTAAAAGAACAACGTGCTAAGAATTGTTCGGCATTACTGAGTATGTTTAAATAAGGTACAGGGCGTGATTAACAGACTCTGAAATAATAAAAATAAACAGAATCATTTGGTCGTACTTAACAAGTCAGTGTTCCGTGTGCTGAATGTAATTGTGGTCTCACCTTTCCCGCTCTGCTCTCGCAGGAGAAGAGGCTCCAGTGTCTGTCCTTCACCAGCGTCAAGGAAAAAGAATGGGTGATGGAGTCTCTAATTCGCTACATCAAAGTGATTGGTGGTTCGCCGGGCAGAGAGGGCCTATTAGTAGGCCTAAAGAATGGTGCTGTGAGTATCTTGGGAAAATACAGCCCCACATTAAGTAACCTTACAAAATGACTCCCATGCTCACAAGCCAGTGCTCCGGGAATTCAAACATAAAAGGAAGGTCTTTCTTCTCGAAGGAAGGTTTCCATTTCTGCTCTGCTTGTCGTCATTTTTTTGTGACGTAGATCCTGAAGATATTCGTCGACAACCTGTTTCCCATCACGCTGCTGAAGCTGTCGACCTCGGTGCGCTGCCTGGACATGAGCGCCTCCCGCAATAAGCTGGCTGTGGTGGACGAGCACAACACTCTGCTGGTCTACGACATCAACAGCAAAGAGCTGCTTTTTCAGGTCAGCGGGCCGGTGGAGAGGGTTAAGGGGGGACGCTGGAGGAACGAGGTGCAGTGGGATGGGATAAAATAGAAACATGTATGTGTTATAATTTGCATTAAGCAGATATTCTCCTGTACTCCTGTCTGGTCCGTGTCCCACAGTCACCTCTAGACCTATCCTCCCTCACCTGCCTCCTCTCTCTTTGCTCTCCCTGTAGGAGCCTAATGCGAACAGCGTGGCCTGGAACACCCAGTGTGAGGACATGCTGTGCTTCTCTGGCAACGGCTACCTCAACATCAAGGCCAGCAACTTTCCCGTTCACCAGCAGAAGATGCAGGGCTTCATGGTCGGCTACAACGGCTCTAAGATCTTCTGTCTCCACGTCTATTCCATGTCGGCTGTGGAGGTTCCTCAGGTGTGTAGCGTGTTGTCAGCCCGTCCTGGTCTGGAGGCGCTGACACAAGATCTAATGGATCTTAAATATCATGGTATTTGTTTGTACTACAAAGACAAATATGACTGTCATGGATTGCTACAGTTATTGACATAAGTGTGTGGGTGAATATGTGTTGTCTTCCTATTTATTGATTAGTTTGCTGCTGCTTGTCATGCTTGTTGACGGCGTTGTTGCTCTGCTCAGTCGGCGCCGATGTACCAGTACCTGGAGAGGAAGATGTATAAGGAGGCCTACCAGATCGCCTGTCTAGGCGTGACCGACAGTGACTGGAGGGATTTAGCCACAGATGCCCTGGAGGGACTCGACTTTGACACCGCCAAGAAGGCCAGTCACACACACACACACACACACACTCACATCATTCAGTGTCATCGACCTGCTCATTCTACTGCTTTTATCTTCCCAGAATCATAAAAGCGTACAAATTGCAGCAATTACCTCCAAATGTGGTGGCAGTACCTTGCTGTTACTTTTGCTTCTCGCCTTACTCTTAGACTTCATGTCCTCTGCAGACTCTTCGGTAGATGTTCACACATACTGTATAAGGCATGATTTTAATGAAGCTGGTACTGCAAAAAGAAAACACGTAAGAAACTCTAAATGATCTCTTGTCTTCCCAATTTTCAGGCCTTCATTAGAATCAGAGACCTGCGCTACCTGGAGCTCATCAATAGCATCGAGGTAATACTTACTCTTAAGAAAGGGACAAAAAAACATAAATATTGTGTAAAGCCAAGTTCTTTTTTTTTTTTTTTTTGCTGATTTCTGCTCCAACCAGAGTTGACGTCATTATGTTTAGAGGAGGCGGAGGGGATGCTGGGTCAATCACAATTATTAATGGTCGTCATACCTTTAATTGCAAGGCTTCTGCCCTGAGCTACACTTAAAAACTTCTTGAGCAAGGGAAGAACCTGTATCCCGAATGACCTCCTCGGGCCCAGTATACACAAAGCAAATAACGTACACACACACACACACACACACACACACACACACACACACACACATATTCCTCGACAATATGCATGCAGAGCAAAGAGAAGTCTTTTTTCAGCTTTGTGCCTGAAGAAAGTTTCCGCTGCTCTCTCTTTTGAAAAGGGAAAATATTCTCCCGTAAAAGCATCTTTGTTCAGTCATATGAAATAAATGTTTATTGTATTATATAAACATTCTATTTGTTCTGTTTTTTCGTTGTGACTGATGGGGTTTAGTGCTCGCTCAGAGGCGACGCTGATTGCATCCTGCAAGCCAAAAGTTTTTAGTGCCTTCTTTTGTTTTTGACTCATTGTGTGTGTGACTGTGACTGTGACTGTGTACATGCATGTGAGTGTTTATCTCTGCACACATGCCAGTGTTTGTGTTGACTGATTTGCAGGAGAGGAAGAAGCGGGGCGAGAACGACAATGAGCTGTTCCTGGCAGACGTCTATGCCTACCAGGGGAAATTCCACGAGGCAGCCAAGCTCTACAAACGCACCGGCCACGAATCCAGAGCCCTGAGCATGTACACTGACCTGCGCATGTTTGAGTACGCCAAGGTGATTGAATCATCGATTGACAAAAACACACGCGCGCCTGTACAACAAACCTTCTGTAGAGCAACCTGGAAAGCGCTGCATGTTTTCGGGGTTGTAAAACATATGTTTTTCCTCATTATGCTCAGTTAAGCCAAGTTGGGGCCCTGCACTGTGTTCAAACAGCCCCCCCCACCCCCCCACTCCCTTTACCGTCTGTCTTTCATCTCCTCGTATATCACTGGAATCTCCACATATATCATCTGATCAGTGCACACACAAACACACACACACACACACACCGTACAGACATATCCGTGTACTCCACATGGGTAACTTACACACATAGTTAGAGTTGGAAATGGAGCACAAAGGAATAGAAATAAGACGAGCGTCTGCTTTTCACATGATCACTTTGATGAGGTCAGTTGGAGTTGAGGCAAAATAAATTCCTGCTTTATTGTGTTTACATGCGGGGACGGGCACTTTGATCGTCAAGCTCTACATTCGCGTTCCTGGAGCGGACGAGGACGACACCGCTATGACTCGCTCATGTATATTTGTGTGCGCGCGCGTGTATCAAATTGTATGTGTGTTTGATGTGGCTGTTGTATATTTATGTGGCTGTGTGGCCATCTGGTCCTACAGGCTGTTTGTTTTAGGTAGGATGGACACCGGTGGGCTAGCCGCCTGCTGTTTGTGTTACTCTCTTCCTCCTGTCTCGGCCTCGACCCACATGGTTCTGGCTGTCTGAACTGGACTCCTCCTGCAGCCTGATATCAGACCGAATGTCAACTCGTTAAAGAGGAAAAAACAGGACTAGCCTACGATGTCAGGGGCGGTATTGAGAAGACATGCCACAAAATGTTTTATTAATATGTTAATAAAGGGAGTCGTATCAAATTCAAAAGTATTACTCGGCAGCCCAAACGCAAATACGACGCCATTAAGTGTTTTAGAACGGCCTCGATATCAGCGTCACTCTCCTTCCACATGACAGTCCTTGCTTATAACCAGTGTTAATGGGATTTCCCAGTTATCCATTGGTACATTTGTAACTGTGTGGGTCTTTTTCGCAGGATTTCGTTGGAGCGACAGACCCAAAGAGCTCTCGGATCCTGATGACCAAGCAGGCAGACTGGGCTAAGAGCAGCAAGGAGCCCCGGGCAGCAGCGGAGATGTACCTGTCAGCAGGAGAACATCTCAAAGCCATAGACATCATCGGGGAACACGGCTGGGAAGACATGTAGGTGCCAGTCACTGTATGAAACAATCCTTTACACACAAGATACACTCTTATTCCGGTTTAACCTTTTCTAAATCGTCTTTTTAGATTTGTGTGCATGATTTCCCCAAATCGTCAAATGTCAGCTAGAATACTTCTTTAAATATTGGAAATGATCACTTTCTCTAGTTAATAACTGAACAAAAGAAGTTAATATGATTTAGAAATGTTCACACTTTTCACTCTATCTAAAATGTGATTCTTTCTAGGTATCTACAGACCAGACTCATAACATTAGTGGAATAATAATCAAGTTTTAGTTATTTAGTAGCTTTTAAAACAAATCAAACGCTCAAAGTGCTTTACAAATGATGGACGAGGCGAAAATAATATGAAAATGGAGAGATGAAGAGACTAATGCACACCAAATGAAATTAAGGGATAAATGGATAAATACAAAAAGAAAACAGAATAAATGGATTACGGTGAAACTGTAAAGAAAGAAAGAAGTAAATGAGCTATAATAAAATAAGTGTAAATACTATAACCATAGCATAAAAACACATACGACACCGTATCAAATAAGCAATAATAATAAAAAACATAAAATTGTAAAATACAAAAAAGCCAGACTGAATAAATTGGTTTAAAAATAAAATCAATATTTTCCGCTCCTCTCAGAAGGCTGTTCCAGCAGCTCGGAGCATAACGGCTAAAAGCAGCGTCACCAAATGTTTTGGTTCTGCTTTGTGGAAAAGAACCAGAGGATCTGAGGAGCCGCACTGGTTCATAAACTAAGAGGTTAGTCTGATGCAAGGCCATGTAGAGCCTTATAAACTAATACAGGAACTTCAAAATCAATATGGTAAACTAACAGGTAAACCGGTGTAAAGATTTTAAAATCCCTAAAAACTTGGGAAACAAAACAAAGAGCCACATTTGAACCCAGATGTAGATTCAGATTCAATTCAGATTCCTGATTTGATGTGTTGAAGTTTAAAGTTCCTCCCAACTCAAAAATACGTGTCGCTTATTGTTACTTGAGTTGGATGATTGAGCCTCGCTGTGCAGAATGTTGTATTTGCATTTTTTTTTAAGGCCGTTTTTTTACATTCATTGGCGGAAGGGAGAAACTTTTCTCTGTGCTCACCTTGAATCGTTTTGCTGTGACATCACAACTAGTTTGGAAGCCAAACTAACTAACAAAAGAGTTTTTCAATGAGGGAGAAATAGTTGATGAAATTTGAAGAAGGCCACTTAACTTATTTTCTGAAAAGAACCCCCAAACATATCCGATACTCATTGTCTTAAGATATGTCCAAAGAGGATCATTAACTTGCAGTCTGTGTTGCATAGCAGCAGCACGAGGCACCACAAGTACATATCCAGAACATGCGTCTCTCTGAGAATCAGTAAAAGCTATATTTCATGTGCTGAGTGAAAGCTACGATAGATAAGACGGTGCAAAGGGAATTGTTACATTTCCATTAGCTTTCACTCATACATGCATAGTGGGAATGTGGGGTGTGTTGTTGAAAACCAGGCAAAGCCCGAGGTCTGGTGGTCGTATCAGAGATGCTATGGTGGTGCTACGAGTGGGTCAGCACTACAAACACTGCAGCAGAGCAGAGTCAGGCCTCTGTAACCTGACTCTGATTCAGCTGGTGACCCCGACTAGCTTCTGTTCTTTTTGGGTTCATCAGAATAATTCAATATGACGGACCCCCCCCACCATGTAAGGGTTTATCTGCACTCTCTGCGTGCGCTCATTCCTCTCCCCTCTTAATCCAGGCTCATCGACATTGCTCGAAAGTTGGACAAGGCTGAACGCGAACCGTTGGCGAAGTGTGCGCTCCACTTCAAGAGGCTGAAGCACCACGGCTATGCCTCAGAGACTTATTCCAAGATGGGGGACCTGCAGGCCCTCGTGCAGCTGCATGTGGAAACCTGGCACTGGGAAGAGGTCTGACACACTTAATGCACACAGGAGGCACACCTGCTCCGCTCATCATGGCTTATATATAGAATGTACCGAGACGATCGCATAAATATAATGTGAACCACATAGGGCCGCGCTAAATAAACTGCTGTGGCACTCAGAAAACCCATATCATAAACCGCTCGATGCGCACGGACAGAAAAGCATATTGTATTTTTTCAACTAACCACGGCTCAATGAGAACAATAAGAATACATCTGCCTGATATGCTGCACTGACAAACCACACACACACCCGCTAATCATCCAGCTTTTGGATTTCTCTGAATCCATGCCCACATGATGATTACTGAGTGAGAAGCACAAAAGACGCTCTACCGCACTGAAAGAGCATCAGCTTAAGGCTCCATTCTGCTTCCAATCAAATTCCTCCATCAGGGCGGATCATGCTGCTCAGACAAGAATAAGATGTAGCCTTTCTTTAATCCATCTGCCGTCTTAAATCGAGTTAAAGGCGTTACAGAGATGCACATTGGCGATTTGCATGCTGAAACAAGAAGAGCCAAAAACAGAACATCAAATCACGATCACATGCTTCTGCTGTAGTGTGTGAGGAGGGCTTCCTGGATATTTATTTGATCCTCAGAGAGAAGGAAAAAAAGAAGAGGGAGGGAGGGAGGGAGGGAGGGAGGCAGAGGTTGAGGGAACTATTGGGCTTTATGTGCCTCACTGGGGGAGGTGGACACCAAGACGGGACGGAGCACAGACTGACTTACAACATGTGCCATATGGATGCTATTCACTGCTCCCACTCTTCTCTACAACAAAGTAGTTATTTAAATGGCTTTGGGCTCACAGGCCTTGGAGACACACACACACACACACTTTCGCTCTTTTACTGTATGTTATGACTGGTGTGTGTTTCTTGGCTCAGGTTTTACCACGGGACATTTAGATTAATCAGTCACTGTGACGGGCAAATGTGTGTCCACAGCGCACTGCAACAGCTCTTTTATATCCTGTCATTCAAAAAAAAGTGCAAGAGCCGCAGTTGTAGTTCTAATTGAGCGTGAAATCAATTTAGCTCCTAAGCTGAGCTCATTAATAATGCCGCGTTGCGATGTTTTGACTGGAAGTAATGTGTGTTTCTTTGAATAATGTGTGTGGTAACAGTAGTTCAGTCTGATGCTGTCCGCTTCATATTACAGTCAACGTGTCACAAATGCCGCGTTACAACTCTCTGCTTTTGCTCTCGCCCGTCCGTTTCTCAGGCCTTCTCGCTAGCGGAGAAGCACCCCCAGTTCAGAAATGACGTCTTTGTGCCTTACGCCCAGTGGTTGGCGGAGAACGACCGCTTTGAGGAGGCGCAAAAAGGTGAGTTTGCATCGCCCCGGGGCTCCACTTTCCCCTTTTCAGTCAGCCTATTAGGGATTCTCCAGTGTACACATTCGCAGTCCTGTTAAAAATGTACGTTTCATTAAAGTCCACAGCACATGTTTACACATGGAAGTGATAAAGTCTGGCCAGCTCTGGAAGCAGAGATTCTCCGTGTTCACTGTAAAACATGATCCTCTTTGCTGGAGCCGAGCAGCACAGAGCCGAGCTGCCTGTTAGCTGAATGACATGCATTCGTGCCTCTAATCACCAGTCCTACAAGCGGCTCTGATGATGATTACCAACTGTAACCATAGTTATAATCAGCTCATAGATTTATAATTATGATCTCAGCAGGCGTATTTCCTCTTGTACATAATCTTCCTCTGCCTGCCTCGACAGTGAACTCATGACTGAACAGGCCTCATCGTGTTGGACTTTGCTTATGGTCATGCGTTTTGCTGATTGTGTGTATTTTAGTGATGCAGTATTGTGTTACTCGATTAACTTTAATTGAGTCTCAGGATTCCTGTCTGTCTCCCGTCCACTACGCTGGTACTTCTCAATAACAGCTTACACTAAAGGCTGAATTACATAATTTGGGGGCTTGAAGCTAAAATGTGGTTCTCGACCTCCGGGGTTCCGTCCAGAGATTTTATTGGCTCTGCTGCATTTTTTATCATCACCTAAAGGCTTACTCACTATTTGCTCATTACAGACGTCTTCAGTTTGAAGATATCTTTTAATAGTCGTCATATTTCTGTTTCATTCATTCACCTTTTTTGCAAAAACTGCATATTGGATCGCTACATATTGATCGAATAAGTGAATGCACTTTAAATAAAAAGGAGACCATTCTGCGAACCTCCGTCTACATAATGTTACGAACATGACCTGCTTTCTGTTATGGGCCTACAAGTGTGTGTGCGTGTGTGTGTGTGTGTGTGGGGGGGGAGGAGGGGAGGGGGTTACTTCCTCACAATAATCAACAGCAGATGAATGTGGTTTTTATCCAGTTAGGTAGACTGATAAATATTTGCCACTAATATGTCCTGACCCCCAGTGTGGTTGCAGGAGCAGGGTCACTGGTGGAGGGGGAGGGGAGGGGGGGGCTCTAATTACCCTCCGATGGGAACATGAAGAGTAGTGCTCGTGCTTATTGGGGCTTTACAGTCAAAGTGCTTCAGTGTTTGATATTCAGGAACAACTTCCCTGTTTAGAAAAGACTTATTACATACAGAAAACGTAGTCTTTTATGTGTAAATTGCTCGTAGTGGCATGTAGTCGGTGTGTGTGTGTGTGTGTACGTGTGTACGTGTGGGTAGGTACAGTAAAGTTCTGTAGTAAAATAATCCGATTGCATCAAAAATCACAGCTAATCTCGAGTGATTCTTTCCAGATGTGACTGTAGACAGAATATATTAGAAGTGTGCATCAGACATTGTGACCTACACTTTCATAAACACACGATTGTTATTGTTCTTTATATTATTAATACGATAGAATAAAGATTAAACCCAAAACCAGTTCATGGAAGCTATGTTGTTAACGTGTAAAATCTTTGCCGAAGCCAAACGGGACACGAGAGGCAACATTGCTGAACATCTTAAAAAAAGAAAAAGAGCACTTCATACTCGAACTGAAACGTCATTTAGGAAATAAAGTTGTCATAATACTTGCTTAGTGTTTGGTTGTGAAATAACACAACAATGACAACTTGGCACCAAAGGCGTTGCCCCAGAGATCCATCCATGAAGAAGGATGTTTTAGATTGGCTCCTGAAATATCAGCTGTGCCTCAAGGGGCACATCATAAACAATCCATCAATCACCACTTCTTTCTTTCTTTCTTTCACTCCGCAGCATTTCACAAGGCCGGCCGACAGAACGAAGCCGTTAAAGTCCTGGAGCAGCTTACCCACAATGCAGTGGTGGAGAACAGGTTCAACGATGCAGGCTACTATTACTGGATGCTGTCTATGCAGTGTCTGGACATCGCCAGAGGTGAGACCCATCTTCACTGCACTTCACTGTTTTTTACTGTTATGCTAAATGCATTTGTTTCCTCTTGGTCCGTCTCTGTGTGTTTGTCCCGGAGCAGAAAGCGAAGACCAGAAGGACGAAATGCTGAAGAAGTTTGAGCGTTTTCAGCATCTTGCAGAGTTCTACCACGTCTATCGCTCCATTCAGCGCTACACGGTGAGAACGCGATACTTTGTCAGCCCTAATCTTTCAAAGCCAGACCAGACAAAAGTCTGTGGGGGGGGGGGGAGGAATCAGGAGGCAGCCATGTGATTGGCTGTCAGATTGAAAGCTCTGGAAACAGTACCTGCTATGTGGTTCAAGTTTCTGTTTGGGCACAAACACATTCATGTTCCAAATTTAGAATTTTCTTTTTTTTTGAACATGGAAGGACACTGACAGCCCACTGCGTTTCTGCCCATTTTCTAATCAACTTTTGTGCTCACATTTTTTGAGACCGCTGTGGCTTTGACAAGGAGGAGGTCTGGCTCTGCAAGATTATGTCAATCCCCCCAAAAAAAGAGAAAGGGACTTAGGGTAAAGGACAAATAGAAAATGTGCACAGTGGTTGTTGGGTAAGGCGAACAATAGAGAGCTGAGGATGTTAAGTTCAGGTTGAGACCATTGAACTTCTCAAGAACCTCCATTATTAAACGTTTTTGCAAATGTTTCACATAAGAGTTGAGATGATGAACACATAGCTGATCATAGCTATAGATACGCCCTTCATGCAACAGTCACAGTGGTTCACTTCCTGAAACCTCCCTGATCCCTATCAGCGTGGTAACCAGCTGCTTGATTGATCATGATGACTAATTCACCAGTGGTCTTCTCCAAGCCCCCCCCCCCACAGCCCTAACCCACTTACAAACAAGCAATCTGTGGTTATGAGCACTCAATAGGCAACCTGGCCTGTGTCAGCATCCTCAGTTTGTTGTTTCAGCTCTCTGCCCGGCTTAGAGAGGCACATCGCTGTGATCCAGACCAGAGCAGGAACCCTCGATACCTCACCTTAACTCTCCCAGGCAGGCACTAATGATTTGACTGATCAACCTTTAGGATAAAGTGCAGTTAACGATTGCTCTTGCCTTTACACCCGGGTGTATAAAGCACAGCAGAGACAAGCACCTAGGTGTCCGTAGCCGACAATGCTGTGTGTATATGTAGCCTACTAGATGTACTGTATATGTTTCCTAAACCCAACCAAACTGTGACTGAAAACTGAAAATAATGATGAAAGAATGTGTAAAAATAGGTTTCTCACAGGACTCAAATACCAATCTCCTGGATTAAAGTCCTAAATTTGATCCATTCACCCGCCACAACCTATTCCCTAGACCTGCTTTGCTGCTCTACATACTACCAATGTTATTGTTACTACTGTTTCTGACAGCTAACTATCGCTAAGTTAAGTAGCATATTCATCTTGGCCGGGTGTAAATAGCCGAATAGTTGCTGTGTGACTATTCTCACCCGAGTGCAGATGGACACTCCGAACAAATTAAGCAGAGGAAAAGCGGAGATGGAGCTTTTCTGAAAAACAACTTCAAACCACCCAAATTTTAGTCGAGACTAATATTTCAATCCTTTCTTTTGATCTGTTTTTTATCTCCAGGATGAGCCCTTCAGTTCCCACATGCCAGAGACGCTCTTCAACATCTGCAGGTTCCTTCTGAACAACCTCACCAAGGACATACCGCCAGGCATCTCTAAAGTGTATCCTTCCATTTGAGAAAGTAGTCCTTCCGAAAAATATCAAGCAAATATATTTTTAGAAGAAAGTAGTGTGGGGAAGAACAGACATGCCACTCTGAAATCAAGACTGGCAGGGATGGTGATGATAATGTGTCGGGGGGGGGGGGGGGGGTGGACGCCCCTGCGGAAACCACGCTGCTGCCTAGAGAAAGAAAAGGGGGGATGATGGGAAAGGAGGAGGAGATGCCAGTAAGTGGCACATTCTCCGTTATCTAAACAAATGCTGTGATTAGTGAACGGATACACACTAAACAATGGGCTTTAATTTGAAATAATACACACACTCACACAAAGCCACACAGACAGAATCCATGCAGTCACACACACACACACACACACACACACACACATACAGAGTTGAGGCAGAGTACGAGGAAGGAAAGCCCAGCCTTTGAGGAGGAAATCGGGCTGAGCAGCCTGGATCCTGTGTGGCCGAACTGAGGTGTTACAAAAAATGTTGAACTTAGATTTGATAGAGTTCTGCGGGGATGTGTTGGACTCTATTTGAACAATAAAACACAATGTCACAGAAAAGCCGCACCGAACAAGTTTCACAATAGGAGGACGTGCATTTATCAACAGATCTGGGTGTGTGGGTGGAGCTGGCGAGTCGCTGAGTGGAGAGGAAAGGACAGCAGTGGTGTTACGTTTTAGGTGATGGAGGAGTGCCAGCGTAGAGCGGCTGCAGCTGCAACTCATTGACCTGTCATTGCTGCTCTCAGAGCGGCTCTCTTAGCAATCCGTCTCCATATAAATACAAATAAGCAACGACTCCCTCAACTCGAAACACGAAAACACACACACACGGTATTACTTCCAAGGCATTCAGCCAATGTTGCTGGCTCAGCATGTCTCTTGTTCTACTCACTAAGTTGTAGAAATGAGGGAAGATGCAGTTATGTCTATTTATAAATGCACAAAAGTATAAATGTTTCCACACAGAAAAATAACTTGTTTTGAATTAGATATCTAGAAGTCGGCATTCCGCTCCAGCTGCTCCTCTTGCGTTAGATATCCTTAACCTTTATTATCAGTAACACCTTGTATGCGTTGGCCAAGCAGAGTCGAAGGCTGGGTGCGTATAAACTTGCCAGGTATTCCTACGAGAAACTCCAGGAGCTGCACGTTCCCTCTCGCTTCCAGGAGTCCATAGAGCTGGGCAGCCTCAACATCCGCTCCAAACCGTTTCACGACAGCGAGGTGTGTTAAAGATGCTGGATGTATACGTGTTAACTTACTCTGAAACATCGCTCATAAATACTCTCTGATCATTAAAGCGGCCCCGCCCCCCGTCCTGCGCTCTCCAGTGTGTCTGTTTTAACTTCTCGTGTGTTTACTGCAGGACCTGATTGAGGGCATGATGTGCTACCGCTGCTCCACCAACAACCCCCTGCTAAACAACCAGGGGAGCGTGTGCATCAACTGCAGGCAGCCTTTCATCTACTCGGCCTCCTCATATGGTCAGTGACACGCCAACGCATGGGTGCACGGTATATTCGCCAGAGAGGAGTCCTTTTTTGTAACGTGGCGTGTCTTCCTTGTGTGCAGAGGTGTTGCCTCTGGTGCAGTTCTACCTGGAGGAGGGCATAAGTGACGAGGAGGCCGTGTCTCTGATTGACTTGGAAGTTCCCCACACGGATCACAGGGATGCTCGCTGGCAGGATATGGACAACGGCGGTATCTTTTGATCAGCTAGACTATGTCACTCCGTGTGTTCATATGCGGTAACAGATGACTCGCATGCTCTGTATGAATTATTAACTCCCCGCTCTGCTGGTCCTGAGCGGCTGCATCCCTGCCCTCACACATCTCTTGGAAGCGAGGGCACGTGACACGCCTCCGCCTTGTGACAGCTCTAAGAAGCTGTTTAGTCTGCGTTGGCCTTGGTTCTGTGCTGGTGGGGTAAGCTGTCAGAGCTAAGTCATCTCAGCTCTTGAGCTAATAGGGTTAGCGTGGCTCTCCTGTCTCATCTTAATGACACTAACCCTCCAAGAGCCGTAGCCACAGCCCTAGTGCAGGGATTAACCTGCATTAGCCGACAGACACTCAAGGGCACTGAGGTCTGCTCTGTTCTTCCAGAGCCACGATGTGACTGACAGGCACGACTGATCGGCATTTTGAACATTCATTCTTAGAATAGTCTCTGAGGGATCATTTCATATAGTTTGTTTTCCCCCCCGTCTTGAAAATATATAACAGAAAACACACAACAGATAAAATATGTTATTGAAATGTGTGTGCTATTCGTTCTTAACACCAAATTCAGAGCTGCAGGCTTTGAGGATGGATGACGGTTTGGATGATGCAGAGGAAGACCCATTTACAGCCAAAATGAGCTTCGAGGTAAGGCGGGGTGATGAGGCGATTTAATATTCCGCCAACTGGGCAAACCAGCTGGAGAGGGTGAAAGGACGGGGTCCATAATGTGTCCGTGTGTGCGTCGAAACAGCAGGGGGGCTCCACCTTTGTCCCCGTCAAGGTGAGTCGCCTGGTGCTGCGCTCCATGAGCAGGAGGGACGTCCTGATCAAACGCTGGCCCAGGCCGCTCAAATGGGAATACTTCCGCTCCCTGCTGCCCGACGTGAGCATCACCATGTGCCCCACCTGCTTCAAGGTACAGCGTTCATAACGCACACGGCCACCACGACCTGGTGTGAACCGCAGACAAAGCTTTACTTTCATGTTGCTCTACACAGCATTTGTGATCAGATCTGTTTATTCTGGGCCGTTCTGACGCTCTTATCTTTGTGTTTCCTCGTAGATGTTTCACAGTGAGGATTATGAGCTCCTGATGCTTCAGCACAACTGCTGTCCTTATTGTCGCAGACCCATCGACGAACAGAACTGATCTACTTAAAACGAGAGAAACCATTTCCATTTTGGTCCTTTCCTCTTCGTCCTTTTTGTCATTATTCTTTTGTATTGTAATATATTTGTCGCTGTGATGTACACGGACATCTGTTTATCTTCCGGTTAATGTGAATGTGTTGCTTTTCCTCGAGCTCCGTCTTAAGATCAGCTCTTTGTCCTCCGAGGATGACTGAAGTAATACCTGTAGTGTGTGTGTGTGTATGTGTGTGTCGGTCATTAGTATAGTGTAAGAAAAGTGCACCATCAGCCAATCGACCCAATTGGGTGGATTGGCTCAGATTACCTTGACCTGTCACTGATTACATCATCAGTTTAAAAGGAACATGGCTGAACAATGTAAAAAAATTACTATAAAAATCATTTTATTTAAGACTATTTTAACCTATAAAACATGTATTTGCTGTGTAGAGGACAAGATGCTTATGAGCTGAAGCTGTTCTGTATGTTTTACAACAGTACGGGACACGTCATCTGATGTTTGGTCGTAAAAATGTATTTTTGATATTGTTACAAAGGGAAAAAAAAACCTTTTCAATAAAATATTTTGGTACTTTTTATTGCAGAGGCCTTTCATAATGATGTTGTAAAGACGGTAATATTAACTTCCTTTTCTTTCAGACTGAACTACAGGTTTTGTGTGCGAGAGAGTGCATGCTATGAGCAGCATGCCCCACTGACTCTGATTACTCTAAAGGCTATGAGTTGAGCTCTGCATTATGCAGCGGTTAGGGATTAAGCTTTCACGGATGCAAATAAGAAATTTAATTTGTCGTTGGTCCACTCAAAAAAAAAAAACAACCGGTCGCTTCCGTCTGCGTTCGCTCCCACTCTCATCTCATTCTGATGATGCATCGATGCGCGTGACAGTAATGATGGGGTTTGGGTAGCCCGGGCTGTAACCCCCTCACCTTGAGAATGCTTAACATACCGCATAGCTATTTCTGGAGTTGTAATGCTTTGTGTGAGAGAGGGAGACGGAGTGTCTTAATTCCATCTCTGCTAACACTTCGCTCCCTGCGAGTCCCTAATCCGACCAGCCTGTTAAAAGGTGCTGCATCGCTTCAGGGGGCTCCAGAGCACATCTCACTTCCAAAAGATCCATCCCCTCCAGCTGTCCTCTCGCTCCTCCATTCGCACTACGGCTACACTATAAGACCCACTCGCTGTATTTCCCCTTTTAGAAGATTCACAGATTGTTGTATCTACTGCTAAGGTCTCAGAGGAAGAAAAAAAAAAAAGATCACCAACTGCAGCCATGAATGGCACAGAAGGACCCAACTTTTATGTCCCCATGTCCAACAAGACCGGGTTGGTTCGCAGCCCATTTGAGCACCCTCAGTACTACCTGGCTGAGCCTTGGAAGTACTCTCTTCTGGCCGCGTACATGCTGTTCCTCATCATCACCGCCTTCCCCGTCAACTTCCTCACCCTCTATGTCACGGTCAAAAACAAGAAGCTGAGGAACCCTCTGAACTTTGTCCTGCTCAACCTGGCGATGGCCGACCTCTTCATGGTCCTCGGGGGCTTCACGGTGACACTCTACACGGCCCTGCACGGATACTTCATCTTAGGGGCCACCGGCTGCAACGTCGAAGGTTTCTTCGCCACTTTAGGAGGTAAGAGATGAGATGAATATTTTTGAAATCTCAAATACTGTGTCTGTACAAGTGTAATACCAAGTATATGTGTGCTGTATTTACGCTTACACCTGCTTTATTTGAACGTCTCAGGAGAGATTGCTCTCTGGTCTCTGGTGGTTTTGGCTATTGAGCGCTACATTGTGGTCTGTAAGCCAATGAGCAACTTCCGCTTTGAGGAGAAACATGCCATCGCTGGGCTGGTGTTCACATGGGTCATGGCCATGACTTGTGCCACTCCCCCTCTGCTCGGATGGTCCCGGTACTGTATGTTTCAGTGTCTAGACTGTGCTTTCCAGGCTTTAAAACCATAACAAATATCATTTGCACGGTAAAGCACATCAGAGAGTGCCTTT
The DNA here is from genome assembly GCF_004355925.1 of Anarrhichthys ocellatus. Classification (NCBI taxonomy): domain Eukaryota; kingdom Metazoa; phylum Chordata; class Actinopteri; order Perciformes; family Anarhichadidae; genus Anarrhichthys; species Anarrhichthys ocellatus. The sequence continues at coordinate 2,126,099 of NW_022280035.1, read as the reverse complement.
GCTGTACTTGCAGCACACTTACTCGCTGACACACATCTCGTATGAAATACCGAGTGTGATGGTGTTGATGGAAATCCTTTGATTGTTGTCGTGTGTGGATGCAGGTTCATCCCCGAGGGAATGCAGTGTTCCTGTGGGATTGACTACTACACTCCCAAGCCCGAGATCAACAACACCTCATTCGTCATCTATATGTTTGTCCTCCATTTCTCAATCCCCCTCTTCATCATTTTCTTCTGCTACGGTCGCCTACTCTGCACTGTGCGAGCGGTAAGACGGAACACCGCTGTCAGACAACACATTATTAATAAGGATGTGATACCTTTTGTTTATCCTTGAAGAGAAAGAGAATTCTTTTCTTTTTACCTTTCTCCCCTCCACAGAGGTTAGCAGCATCACAGAGCAGAGTCTCTGGAGATGTGAGGGATTTAGTGGCTCAAGGACTCTTCAGGAGGGCAGATCATTGCCAACATGGCAGCTTATACCCGGGTCCTCCAGCCGAAGGGCAGTCTGCCTGCTCACAGTGTCGCCCCGATGCCCTCATTAATAATAGATAGTAGAACATCGATAATGTATTAGTCATGAATATTTACAAAATAATTTTGACATTTATCATTAGAGAGGACATAATTTTTTAGACAAATAAATGATGTCATAACAAACTTAAAGGGGACACAACACGACTTTTTCAGTGCTTTTTACTGCTGTGTTTGAAATATATTACAGATATAAACAAACCTTAAACAGCATGAGAAAACACGAATAACTTACTGTGGATTTAACCATTTTCAAGTGTTGATTAAAGGACCTGTCCATCAGTTTGGCAGTCTAATCCCATGTGTTTCAGTGCGGTGATGTGCTGACCCTCGTGTTTACGATTGGCTCTTCAATAAGTTAATAACTGCATCTGTCTGTTCTCAGGCTGCAGCCCTGCAGCAGGAGTCTGAAAGCACCCAGAGAGCGGAGAAAGAGGTGACTCGTATGGTAATATTCATGGTGATCTCCTTCCTGGTGTGCTGGGTGCCCTATGCCACGGTGGCCTGGTACATCTTTGCCAATCAAGGAACCGAGTTCGGACCAGTGTTCATGACTGCTCCGGCCTTCTTCGCCAAGAGTTCTGCTCTGTACAACCCAGTCATCTACATTCTGCTAAACAGACAGGTATGTGATCGAGCTATCCAAGTATTTTTTTTATGACATGCTATACTATGACTTATTTATGACATTCTATACTATGACTTTTTGATGACATTCTATACTATGACTTTTTGATGACATTCTATACTATGACTTTTTTCTGACATTCTATACTATGACTTATTTATGACATTCTATACTATGACTT
>NW_022280035.1:2124186-2124654 GCF_004355925.1 Anarrhichthys ocellatus | reverse complement strand
TGACATTCTATACTATGACTTATTTATGACATTCTATACTATGACTTATTTATGACATTCTATACTATGACTTTTTTATGACATTCTATACTGTGACTTTTTTATGACATTCTATACTGTGACTTTTTTATGACATTCTATACTATGACCTTTTTTGATGACATTCTATACTATGACTTTTTCGATGACATTCTATACTATGACTTTTTTCGATGACATTCTATACTATGACTTTTTTCGATGACATTCTATACTATGACTTATTTATGACATTCTATACTGTGACTTTTTTATGACATTCTATACTGTGACTTTTTCGATGACATCCTATACTGTGACTTTTTGGATGACATGCTATACTATGTCTTTTTTGATGACATGCTATACTATGACTTTTTTGATGACATCCTATACTATACCTTTTTTTTGATGACATTCTATACTATGACTTTTTTTGATGACATTCTA
>NW_022280035.1:2103011-2124086 GCF_004355925.1 Anarrhichthys ocellatus | reverse complement strand
CTTTTTTGATGACATTCTATACTATGACCTTTTTTGATGACATTCTATACTATGACCTTTTTTGATGACATTCTATACTATGACCTTTTTTACATTTTGATGACATACTAAACTATGACTTTTAATGCCTTTGACATCTTAATGTCATACTATAACTTCTTAAACCATGAGTACTTCTTGGATCAATGAGTGAAGGTGTAACACTGATTCTTTTTTTTTTTCCGGCCTCCAGTTCAGAAACTGCATGATCACCACGGTATGCTGCGGAAAAAATCCATTTGGAGGCGACGAGGGCACCACCGCTTCCACCTCCAAAACTCAGACTTCGTCCGTCTCATCCAGTCAGGTGGCCCCCGCTTGACAGGGACCCCCCTCCTCCCCAGTCAATGTCCCATCTGCCCTTGCACACCTTGGGACCTACCACTGCCAAGCAGCACTATGTTCTATTGGTCAATCCTCTTGACTTACCTCTCCATGTGTCTTCACTGCACCGACACAACCACGCATTTGGTGGGACTGATGTACTCAAGAGCCAGCTCGTGTATTTTCAATCCATTCAATCATGGAAAGTGTTCAGCTGGCTGCACAGAGTGTAACCCGGCATCAAGGGGGTGTCGTCCATGTGATTATCCAGCTGACCGCATTCCAAGCTCCCCACTACCCAAATACACATAATGGGTGAAAACACACCATGCCGCATGAGTTCATCCACATCAACTCTTGTTCAAGTAATTGCAGCTATATATATATATATATATATATATAAATCCCCAAAATGCGCTTTAAACAATCCATTTTTTGATCACTTAGTTGAAGCTAGTTATGAATTTCTTTAGATGTATCAGACGAGGTTTTAAGGCATCGGGTGGGGCTGTCCTCTGATCTTCATGGTGTTGGAGCTGGGGTTGTTAGTTTGCTCTTGGCATTGACTGAGACAGTGAGTGTAAACGGATGGACCTGAAAACAGCCTCTGCAGGGACAGGGCGCCTCCTGCAAGAGCGTGGATGTGTGCGTGTATGTATCGGAGGCTTGTGTTGTCAACACGCCTGTGTATTAATGAGGAATGGGGGTATTATTTTGATTATTGTGTGAAGGCTAGGATCTTGTGGAAGTTGTTCTGTATCCTGCAATAAAGATAAAGCTAAATATCTGCATGACTCCTTTTCCTTAACTGGCATCATGAGAACCTTTACAAGACTCTCTGAGGAGTTCCAGATGCTCGTCTGTGTGCTTTTGGGTGGCGGGTCAGATCTTAATGGTGTTCAAATGTTCAAATTTGCTACGTTGTAATACATTTAGAAATCAAGCACTTTTGAGATTTAGTACAATACACATTGTCATCCTGAGACACATTAAAATCCTAAATACTGCAATTTATTTCACAAACTCTGACAAATCATTTGGCATCACAAATACAGTCTCTCCTTATATTGAGCTCACATTTTTTTTTCTCATAAATGTAAATTTCCCTCTTTTAAATTGGTCAGAATCCAACAAGAAATTCATTCGTTTACAAGCACACTGATCAACACTTCTATACTGATGCAGCTCTTCCCAGTGAACTACATTACATCTGATTTCCATAAACTTTAGTCATTTATATTTCTCTCCACATCTCAACCCATCACAAACCTGCAAAGCACATTGGGTCATATTGTTCCAAGCACCGATTGGCAGCGAGTCACCCATGTTCACCAAGCACACCTGAGAACATTGCAGGCTTTAGAAGATGGGAGGACTTCTTACTCATCCTGATGAACAGGCCACTTGAAAGCATTTTAACACATCTATAAATATTGCTATGGACATTATAATACAGTACAGTGCATCATTGGCTCGTTCCCTTGAGAAAAGGGTTCAGTGCGTTAAGATCGCCACCAGGGCTTACTGTAGGTCCCAGTAACTGTAAAGACATCCAGAATAAGCCTCATCTCCACGGCCCCTACACCATCCCTCTAAAGCATAGCTGAGCCAGACTGGAATTCTTTCCATGTTATGGAGAAAGATTTGGGAAAATTGCTTGGCTTTCCAAAATCAGAGGGGGAACACCTTGCAAAGTGTGGCGCTTGAGAGGCAGGTTTAAGTCCTTTGCCACTTTCCACGCTTCTTACAGTCTGTGGGAATAATAATGACACTTATGAAGGCTTACGCCTTTAGTGGCCGACGTTCCCAAGTCACTATGTAGGCAGGAGAAAGGCAGCTGTCAGCAGGAGAAAGAGATGGCTAGTGGAGAACTGGCGGGTTCAGGCCTCGCTGCAGCACTCGTAGATGTTGTCCTCCACGAGGGCAATGACCTGCTCGAACTTGTGGTGCAGCTGAGTGCGACGTGCGGTGGGGTTCGACTCCAGAGCGCTCACCACCTGACCGAGGGAGATAGAAAAGAAAAATGCAACATAGGCTTTTAGCGGCTGTCGAGCGTTCATGCGTTTATCTATCTGGGAAAGGGAGGAAATCAGCCACCTGCCTGGACATAGAAAGTTGAGCGAACAAGCAGCAGAGGAACAAGTGAAGTGCTTCAGCCTCTTCTCCATCCTTCACGCACGCCTCCACACCACAAAAGCCTTTGCTCTTCACATATTTACAAAACCCACATCTGCTCTGTTTTTCATGCCCAATAGTTGTCACGGTGTCAGTGGGATTTATGGGCTCTTAGCGGCGGTGTGCTACGAGGCAGAACGAACTGAGCTGGGGCGAGAGAATAGGCAATCAGGGGCCATTCACAGAGCTCCGTGAATCAGAGTCTAAGTCCCCGGGCCCACGTCAGTACAGTAGCATGACAGAGGAGAGCAGCTAAACGGTATTATCATGAGGGTGCTCCATTAAGGCACAGTCACCACTGACTAAGCCTCTTCTGAGAGTAGTCACCAGCAGTAAGGAAACATGGGGGAGGACAGCAGGGGCTTGAAGAGTGCTTGTTCAAAGAGAAACAGGAGATGTGAAGCAACAACTTAACGGTGTCATTACGCAGATGAGGGTGAATGATAAAGAGAGGGTAAACAGCACGCTGTTTGCTTGAAGTGAAAGGTATACGTGGGCTGGAGGGGAGGATTGAACAGCTGTTTACAGTGTACTACATCTCTCAACATGCACACGATCCTCCACACTGATGCGTCACGCTCCGATACCCGTCTATGAAACTTAAAACGGCAAAAGCGGTTGACTGTGGTGTTGTGGCTGCAGAGACGGGCCGGTTTAAACACGAGTAACATATCTGATCCGACATCAGAAAGAATCTCTTCTCTCACCTGGTTTCTGTATCTCTTGGCGTATTTGTAGATTTCTGTCAAGGCCAGGTTGGTGTTGAATTCATTTCTGTACTTCTACAAGACAGACAATAGACTTATATTAGACTCCATGAAAAAAAAAAATGTATGCAATGGCAAGGTTTTGTGGAGCCAGGTCACGAACACACGGGGACTTTTTGAACACATTACTCACTCGTGACTCCTCAGCCAGGTGAGCGTTCATCTCCTGCTCGCTGAGAGGGGGCATGTCCTGTATCTGCTGGTAGTAGCACTGCACTCTCTTCTTATACTCGGGGATCTCCTTGGCATACAGCAGCTTGTTGGTAGGGGAGTCCTGAAATAAAAACACATTTCAGTCAGGACATTTTTCATCATTTTTTGCAGCATGTATTTTAGTTGGTCGGTGTGGCTCTGGATCAAATGTGAGCATGCTCGACACAGACTGTCCTTTGGGCTCACCAAGCCCAAGACACACAGCATTTTACGAACATAACCACATGCACAAATTCATGTACTACTGAATGCTACAGCGGGCTGGAAGCTAAAAGCAATGTACCATCTTCTGCAGGTTAATTAATAATTCAGCACCGGACCTTAATCTTGAATGAAGAGGTTTGTATATTATTGCGCAGTCTGCAGTGAGGTGCTACTGTCCTAATAAGGAGCTGTTCAGTTAAACTGGATGTTATTAGTCGATGACCCGATCTAAAGTGAGAGGGAGGGAACAGTTTCCTTTTTGCACAACAGGAGACGCATAAACTCCAGAGCCAGAGAAAGAACATTCCAGTCCAAACAATACTCCTTCACAGCTCTGCCACTCTCTCCACAGTCACTTCAGGCTCTGGTGCTTATTCAAGCAAGAAGAAAAGTAGCGGGGCTAAGAGGTTGTGGGCACACTCGGGTTTTAGTGGCGACTACTGTTTGCGAGTGAGTGTGTGTGTGTGTGTGCCAGAGAGAGGGGGACGGAAAAGAAAGTAGGACAGGGGAGAAAAAGATGGCCAGCCTCAGCTTTCAGCATCAGCGAATGTACTTACAGCGCACCTTATTATTCCTGTGTGTCATGAGTTATTTGTGTCACCTGATGTGCGTGTTTGTTTGCATGTGTGTGCATGTTTATGGGCATTTAAGCTGGAGGGGGGGAGTGGAAAGCCTGTGGCGGTAGTCGCTCCTTCTGATAGGGAACCCTCTCTCTCTCTCTTCCTGTCCGCAAGGTCACTTCCTGCTGCTCGCCCATCTGCCCGGTAACCCCCCTGTGACCCCGTGGCCCTCCATGTCTGCATCTCGCCAGATAAAGAGGGTTTCAGTGGAAACAGCAAGGATTGCTTAGTTTTCCCGCCCCTCTCTCTCTCACCGTGCTGTGCTCCGGCTAATCCAGACCCCGTACCCTTCACTGCCCTGTCCCCAGGCAATCACACACACACACACACACACACACACACACACACACACACACACACAAGCAAATGACTGTCAACACTTGAGGAAAATGTAGCGGTGTGTCATGCCAGTCTCCTTGACCTACAGGACCTACTGTGTCTGTGGACAGATGCGACATGTAAATGAGGAGGTTTGTATTATGTACGTCTTTGCTTCCATTAGGTATGAACCTGCCTGGACGGAGACCAGAATATTTCTGCCGTGAGAGCGCTGGCTCTTTGGCTCTGAACTGAAGTTTATAAATCAGACTGTTTCTCGGTGAAAGAGGAGCATCATTTGATGAGTCCTCAGCTCCCTCCGGGGAGGAAGCCAGTCAGAGAGAGACAGGAAGCAGAGCGTGCTCAGGGTCACGGTGTCTGAGGGATGAGACGGATTTGTGAGCAGTGAGGACATTCACATGCAAGCACACACACACACACACACACACACACACACACACACACACACACACAGACAGATAGACAGACAGACAGACATATGCACGCCTGAGCACACACTCACACTCACTCTCACATAGCACAAAAAGAGATCCCTGGTGCTCATGACCTTGGATCCGCCGACTCGGCTGAAATAACATGAGGAGAGGTAGATGGAGATGACAGTCTGAAGGTTTAGGGATAGGGGTTCACAGGGGGACTGAGGAGGTGTGTGTGTGTGTGTGTGTGTGTGTGGTCAAACTCAGAGAGACGTGAGGCAAAGATACTGCGTGAAGTGTAAGGGACAAATATGTCAAAAGGTTTAAGTCATGACTGATTTGTATGGCGAAAGCACTTGTATACGTATGGTATATATGACTATATGAAAGTTTTAATGATACTATGACTTTTTTAACTGACATTTTTTCTTTGTAAAGGAATATAGTCGCACACTCATAGCCATAAAAATAAAAAAAACAACTATGCAACTATATTCCTTTCCTCTTGTATTTTCCCCGTGTCAGTACCTCTCCTAAACTGGTTTCTATTCCTCCTCTATCTCATGCCGACACTTTTTTGGACATTTTCTTTCAGTAGTATGTCTGCACGTCCGTATCATCCCTCATGAACACGATATCTCAGGAACGCCTGGAGAATTTCTTCAAATGTGGCAGAAATGTCCACTTTGAATCAAGTATGAACCGATTAGATTCAGACGGTCAAAGGCTACGGTCACTGTTCTTTGGGCAAAGCTCATGAATCACAAGTTAACTACGACAATTTCACACAATTGTATAATCGGATAAATTGATGAAGTGATGACCTTTTGGACAGAGATGGATGTAAACTGTGACTTGACTGGAGGCAGACAACAACAAGGCGGTGGTTCTTGTTTTGGTTCTTGTTTTGATTTGAGTGCCAATAATATAATTATCTCCAGTGTTCATCACAAATTAACGTCCTTATATCTGCTTAGAAAACATAGAAAAAAAGGGAGCTCCTAATAACTCCAGAATTTGCCTGAGAATCATGATATGTTTTAAGTTTTCTTCAATACCAAAATGATTCAATGAAAGCTGTCTCTGCATCTAGGGTACCATGCAGACAGCAACTTCTCATAGCTGATTAATACTTTTAATGGTGCTGATGTTCCACAGACAGACAGACAGACAGACACATAAACAGATAATCTCACCTTTCCTAGCTGCAGGTCAGAAACGGAGCAGGCGTCTATGAAGGCCTGGGCGATGACAGACAGACAGGCATCCATGTGATCCGTCTTTTCAATATCAAACACAAATTGAGGATTCTTCAGGATGTTCACCCAGAAGCGCAGTGGTAAGCTGCACAGAAAGAGAAATATAACCTTTTTAAAGCCTTGCACTTGCACAGCGAGATGACCAAAAGGGGACTTTAATCAGAGCGTTTAGATCTCTACCTGTTGGTTTTCCAGATGTGCAGGGTGTCTGGGTCTGTGATGCCCCGTTTGTCAGCCTGCTCCTCCAGGAAGTCAAAGAAGTATTTGATAGCCAGAGGGGGGCGATCCGGAGGGATGCTGAGGATGGCTTGAAAGAGGTCGTCCAAGAACTTCTGAAGAGTTCCCTGTGGAGAAAAAAGAAAAAAAGGCGGCTCATGCATACACAGAGATATGGTTTTAATGGGATGTGGAGATTTTGAAAAAGGCTCCTGAGGCTAATGTGGGTCATAGAAATAAGGAATAGAAAGATGACTTAGATATCAAGCTGTAACTTCAGTCTGTTTGTAGTGTCAGCAGTCAGTTTCTTGTGTTCACCTTGGTAGACAGCAGACGTGTCAGATAGATTTCAGGCAAAACCTTCTTGCGGTGGCTCGGCCTGTGTGACCTCTTGTTCTCCATTTGGTCATCATGAGGTAGGACCTGGAAAACCAGAAGTCAAAGGTCAACACACGGCACACAAGTTGAGGTAATAAACCCCCTCATAAGAGGCTCAATGAATGCTCTACTGTCTCTGCTGTCTCAGCTGTCAAAAGGGAATTTTCTGGTTCTGTCATTAGACACATGATCCAGAAACCACATCAGGGTATTTTGAAGCGCTAGATAATATACAGAATTGGGAAAGTGATGGGAATTCTTATGTTTTTCTCTGGTTGCTGTGTACAGGATCATGTCTCTGACTTGCTCATACAGGTCTAAATAGGGGTAAGGGAACAGAAAGAAGCCTTCAAAATCCACCTACTTGTGTCAAAAAAGGACCACAGAACTGTCCTGTTAAACTAACTATTCACCCGGCAAATTGTGTTCCAAGAAACTCATTATTATAAAGTGAAAGGACCCATATCTTGGCTGACGTTTATAAAAGAGCTTAAGCAGCATTAGTGCTGTCATGTCCTCTCAGCAGCTTTCCGTTTCACCTCCATTCACCCCCAGTTCTCTCTGTCGTAATGCCTGCTCCGGGCTGACTGACAGTGGCAAACACAGGAGAAGCTCTGCTAATAAACCCAGAGCGCACTTTTAGAAACATGTTGATTACCTATGAGGAGATACTCACCAAGTGTACATACTTCTCCGTATCCAGATCTTTAACTAAAAGGAAAGAGACAAAAAGATATATATATACACAGCATGAAACAATGTGCAATCAGCAGGGTGGAGACCTGAGAGAACGAGAGGAGACAGGAGGAGGGAGCACGGAGGAGTGTGACAGATAGGAGGTTGAGAAGAAAAAAAAACACAAGAGGGAGATTGACAGGAGAGCAACGGAGATAGAGTACATGCAAGAGGAGAAAGTGATTAAGGTGGACTGTGGGCCGGTCGGGGGGGGGGGGGCTGTCTGAGAGAATGAAAGAGAAAGATTACGAGTGAAAGGAGAGAGAAAAGAGAGAGATTAGGGGAGACAGACACACAGAGTCTGTGATTGGTTCTGGAGCCGGTGTAATGAGATGGTAATGCTGGGCCAGCGCTGGGAAAGAGCATTAAACCGTGCAGGTTTATATATAGATCTAAACACAAACACACCCGTGTGCATTCGTGAAAAACTTATGAATAACCGAATACATGCAGACGCATGTCCAAACACAAGCTCCAAGCGTACAAACAAATAGAGTGAATTATTGTACGCAGCCAAAACAGAGACAGGCATTTGTGCGAGTGTACACATAAACACACAACAGCATTGTGAGTGTGCTCTCATTACAGCCAGCTCTGCCAGAGATGCTCGTGCCCGACGGGCCTCGGTCCAGGACCCACAACACTGATCACAGGCAGGCAGGACAGTGTTTTATATTAGCCAGGGAGCACTACAGGCTCATAACACCCCTTGACGCTTTGAAGACGGAGCCAGGTTTGGTCCACATAAGCCTTTTTTTTGGCCCAGTATGAATGAGAGGAGAGGCTTTGATGGACAGAGCCTGAGCAGAACTGAGCGCTGGCCTGGTACTGATTATGTAAGGTAGACCCTAGACGAACGAGCAGACAAGCCCATTAAAAGCTGTATGTAAACTCATCTGTCAACAGGCAGAGCAGTCATTATATTCCGGGTTGAGGCTGGACAATGGGCCCGCTTTTGTTGCATTTTATTCCCCCACAAGCTGACATTTGCTAATGGAAAACATCTATAACGCAGAAAAAGAGCTCTGAATGAAGCGGTAAGCGTAACTTCTATGCAAAGCAGGAGTTGTTGTGATTTATTAGGTGCGAGTGTGTTTAGACGTCCGCTGTGTCTTGTTGGGGTTGGGAGGGTGTATGGTTTCATGCATGTTTACATGTGTGTATCGTGTTCTCGTGATCAACTGAGCATGTGCCGTTTCCTGTGATCGAGTGAGTGCGAGTATTTATCCAAGTGTGTGTGACAAAGCGACAGGGTGTGGGTGTGTTTGTGGGTGACGTACCTCTCCCGAGGGTGTTATCTCTCTTGTCTTTCATGCTCATGGCCAGCGACGCCCCCTCTGGGATCTGTGAAGGCAGAGAAGGAGGGAGAGATGACAGAGGGCACAGGGGTCAGCTGGGGTGCACCAGGACGGCATCATTAAGCATGCCCTCAAGGGGAGTGCAGTGTTGAGAGGTGTGTTTGTTTGTGTGTGTGTGTGTGTGTGTGTGTGTGTGTGTGTGTGTGTGTGTCAGTCTTGCGTGCATCTAGAGTGGTGGCCAGTCTGCAGGAGCCTGGCCGGGCTCATTAAAGTCAACCCGTGGTGAAATGGATTGAACAGCCTTGTCAGTGAACCCAGACTGTTAGTACACGCTGCAGCTCACTGCTTTCACAGCTCTGTCCCGATGGCTCAGCAAAAACTAAACAGAGCACTTAACAAGTACAGGTACCGGGTGAAAGGTCGAGGGTCACCAAGTAACCGCTTACTCACGCACAAATGAAGGTAAACAAACAAACACATTAGACACAAACTGTTATTCTGTTTTTTAAAACATGTCTGGAGTGGATCTTTAAGTTAGGTGTTAAAATGTACAATGTAAATATTCAGTAGCAGTTGTTACACATTACAACTATCAACTATTGTTTTTTTTATTGTAAAACATTACCTAAATGCTGTAATAAATACACTGTAAGTCTAAATGCAGAATCTGCATAACGACGGTATAATTGCAGCCGCTCTGCCACAGCTAAGCTGCAGTGAAGGACCTGAACATAAAGAGAAACATCATACAGCAGCACACAAACACAAAGAGAGGCACCTACAGCCGACACAGAAACGTCCTCCCACCCATGGACACCAGTGACACCATTTACAAGGAGTTCTCACCTTCAACACCCCCGCTGTTGCCGTTACAACATCAGGAACATACAGGTACACCATGACACCTACCACAGCGGTGTCACACAAACACACATAACACACCTGGTAATGGAAGACCGTGTTGAGTTTCTTTCTGCCTTCTTCCATCAGTGAGGAGCTATCCACGTCCTGCAGAACCTTACTGTTGCTGCCGGAGTCAAACCACTCTGGAGAGGAATGAGAGCGGAGAAGGGACGGGAAGTGATATTAGACAATTTCATCCTAAATTTGGAGAAGAACATGCGAGACGGAGGGCAGCCGTGCTCTAACTCTCTGTGTCACGACCTGTGGAAATATTCTTGCACCATTAATCAAATCAGCTCTGCAGGCTCCACAGCTTTTGAAAGCAATAACTCTTTGTGATTATGACTGTACACTCTCCTCGATGCATTCTGTCATTTATTATATTGCAGCCTCGGGTTAGTTGAGCTTCATGAGAAGAATTGACCTTTTTGCAAAGGAGATTACTATATCTCAGAGGGCAGGGGAGAGGAAAGGATGGAAATAATCAGAGGAAATGTGCTCTTACCCAGGTCTACATCCTCCGCTCTGGGCCACTGGGAGAATGGCAGGTTTTTATAAAAGGCTTCAAGGATTTTTTCCTTCACCTGGCAGATTGTGTCTGTATTCATGACCCTGACGGGCAGCGAGTCCATGCCACAGCCCTGGAAGGACACGTTGATGTTCTGCAAAAATAAACAGAGAGCAAAACATTTCAAACTCTGCAAAGTTTTGAATTTCAGCATGACTGAAACTTTACCGGCAGTCGACTTCATTAAAAAGGGCGAGTTCGACATTGACCCCTGAGCTGTAGAAAGCAAAGCCGATCGCGTGAAAGATGAACTGAGAGTGTGTGAGAGCAGACCTGTGGCTTGGCCTCAATGTTCTCGCGGAGCAGCCACTCCTCGTTGAGGGTATAGCGGGCCTTCCCTGTGATGGCGTCTATGGAGCCCTTGTTGATCTGCTGCTTGATTGCACACAGCAGCAGGAAGAAAGGCTCACCCACCGTTTCCTGAAGATCATGAGAGAGAGAGAGAGAGAGAGAGAGGTGGAGTCAAAAATCAGAGATGCTGTTGTTCTTCTTAATCAAGCCGGCCTCGTAGCTTCCCTGAGCGTCACCTTGAGGTAGCTGTACATGCAGATGGACATCCAGTTGGTCAGCATTTTCTCCACAACGGACTCAGTGCGGCGCAACATCAGCTTGGGGTTCTTGGAAGCCGAAGCATCAATCAGGTCCACCAGTAGATCTTTCATGATACTGGTGTAGTACTCGAGCTTACCGTGGAGGGCGATGGTGAGCAGAGACGCAAGGCTGCATCTGAAGGGTGAGAAAACAGATGAGCAGAGGAGACGGATGAGCAAAAACATGCCCCGTCAGTGCCCAGTGATCAGTGGAGGATTACATATAACTACAGTACAGAAACAACAACAACAACAAGGTTTCATCCTTCCCACAGCACTTGTGACTGCAGAGCCAAATAAAGGACTGATCTAATGCAGGGACTGTCTGCGTGAGTGAGTCCAGAGGTGCAGGGGATTTCCCTAACAAAGCTCCTTTAATCCAGGAGAAAGGGGGCGACATCAGTCAGTAAGTGCTGACACTGAGCTGGGACAGGGATGTGGTCTTGCCTCTGGAATTTTTCTCTGATTCTCCACAATGACTGGCTAGTTTAAGGACATCAGGACCCAAACAGCTACACTGATGAATGACTACGCATTTACACAGCTGAAGCAACCACTTTGTCTGAACAGTAACGATATTTCTTCAGCTGCTACGGACATGAAAAGAGAAGAAACTCTTGTGTTAAACACTGGAACAATAGAGACACATTTCATATACAACTGAATGTGATTCACAAACCACACAATAATTACAACTAATTATACTATGACATTTTTATGGCATACTACTCTTTGACTTGTATTACATTTTTATTGTATACTACAATATAACATTCGTATTACAATTTTATGAAATCCTACATTGTGACATTTTTCTTATATCAAGCATTAAAAAATTCACTTTAGTTTTTTAAGGCTCCTGCTTTGATTGTTTAGTGATAATGAGTGAAGTATTTCAGTCTCCTTCATTAACATTTTCTTATTTAGGAGTTAAAATATTGAATCTGCATTCATTGATGTTTTGGCCACTTTTCTGTTTTAGTCTAAACCAGCTCCTGAGAAACATCTCTGGGTTTTTTAGCAGATATTCCACTACTTGCTACCTTTGTCTGTCTGCTTTGGTCATGGGCAGGTAGTGTACTGTACAGTGGTTCTTAGAGGCTTTCTGCTGAAAACAGCTGCCATTTGTGGCTGGAGACCAGGCTGAGGAGAGCAATGAGAGTGAATGAAAACAGTACCGCTGTCGGCCTTAAAACCAAGACAATGAGCTGAATGATGGTGACGCTCTCTAGAGGTGAGAGGAACTGCAGTCAGGTGGTGTTTCTCTGTGGACTTGTTATAACAAGTAATGCCTCCCACTTGCCATTTCATCCATTGTTAATAAAAATATAGCTTATTGAAACTTCAAAACACCTCCAAATATGGTGCAATCCATTATAACACTAAAGCTTCAACACTTAATTGATTTGTTGTCAACTGTTAAATTAGTAGGCAGCTATTTTGATAATCGATTACTCGATTTGACTCGACTTTTTTAAAGAAAAAAATTCTAAATAGTCTGATTCCAGCTGCTTAAATGTGTTTTCTTTCTTTATTCCTCTGTGGCAGTAAACTGAATATTTACGAGTTGTGGACAAAATAGGACATTTGATGACGTCATCTTGTGCTTTGGGAAACTCTGACACTTTATAGATCCAACAACTAATTGAGAAAAAAAAAATCAGTTGATGCATTTACCGATCTCGTACTGCGAAGTCCTTCTGCTGCTCCAAGGCGTGGACAAACGTGACCAGGAAGTGCTTGTTGTTGAGGAGAGTGGAGAACATAGTGATGCCCTCCTCTACATTAGGCCTTGTTGTGTTGGTGGCCTGAGGTCAGAAGGGAGATGAAACAGTTATTTCTCAGCGTGATTTCACCTCGACTGCATTACACACCTGCTGCGCCCGCCCTAATCTATTTCGCCGCCTCTTGTCTCGGGTGACCCATCTAGTGAACACCTCATCCTTCTATCACACCTCCTCCTTCTGCTTCTTCAGGCACCTCCCTCTCTGTTATCGGTATCTCCCACTCCGTTCTCCGACTGTGCGTGATTGCCTCTAAATGTGCCGAGTCGACTTAATGAGTATGGCCTATCTATGGGTGCGACTAAGCAGCAGTGGGATGAAGTCTTCCCTCTGGACCGCAGCCATATGGTGTGGTTTGCAGCCTGACAGAAGGAGAACAGGGGTGTCCATTAAGATAAATGCCCGCCTGTGAGATTTATTTGCTGTGACCTGGAAAACACTTCCTGGGAAGACGATGTGGATCCAAGGCACTTCATCACCACTAGACAGCCTCCCCCGGCTGCCGACCCAAAACCGGCGCTGCTATCGCTACTTTCTGTCTTCGTAAAGGCGCACAGACACACACACACACACACGTGTGTGCTTTCGCTTACGGCATCCATTCGCACAGAGCTTTGTGAACGTGCACGCTCCCTCTCCCACTCTCTCTTTATAGCTTTCACTCCCATCCGCCCCTCCATTAAACACACACACACACACACACAACTAGAAATGGATTTCGATGAAAAGCGTACTGTTCGGTTGTCCAAGAGCCAGTGGGAAGGAAGTGTGTCAACCACCAGCCATCAACTTGGTGGGCAGTGTGTTGCTTGACAAGCTGAAATTATGTTCGTCACACTGACTAGAAACCACTGAATGACACACAAGAGCATGCCAGTTCACACAAACACATACAGTACACTGACACACTCCACACACACACACATTATAACAAGCGCGCCATGGCAGAGAAAGCACAATATGCTATTCTTTACTCCTCATCAACAACGAGCCGACTGTGAAACCTTAATAAGCTTCAGCGTGACCTAGTTGAGAAGCAGGCGAGTGAAGAAAAGGAGCCAAATCAATGCACTGTGGCAGAAGAAAGCCGAACCGGACAGCCTAATGGCTTAACCCTTCACCTTCCAGTCCTGCAGCAGCGGGTGAGTCTCCGGCAGCACTCGAGGGCCCAGGCCGTCATTCTCGTAGGCGGGCTGGACCAGACTCTTCTCGTAATCGGAAAACATCTGAAACACACATTAAGATACTTACAGACAGTCGTAATACCAAGTCAGCTCTAGTTGTAAAACAAAGGGACACGGATAGACAGGGGACAAACAAAAAGAGCTGGCCTTGAGACCCAGAATAGGCCCCTGACTGACCATGAAAAAGAACATAACACCGTAACACGAAACGTCATGTGCTTTAATGGCTTTAGTGACAAACTGACCCAAAGCAAACCTTTCAAATGTATCCGTCACTTCAGGACAGACGCATTTGACTTGTATTGTGTGTCCGAGTCTGTGTCTAACACTGTTTTGTGTGTGCGTGTAATCTTTAGTGGAAGAAAAAGAACACAAAGGGTCATGAGTTTGCTGTTTAAGCGGAAAAACTACGGAGAGACGATACTGAAGCAACAACTCTTGAATTTACGTTTCCGTCTAAACAGCTTTTCAACACTCTCCCCCCTCACTTCCTTCACGACAGAAAACAGCGTCCAGTGTCTACTGCAACAAACCAGCGCGGCTGCTGTTGTATACTTGCAAAAACAGTGTGGGTGTGTGAGGAGCATGTTTTGAGAAATCAGGGGGAAAGTTTTCTTGTCTCAGTGCCCGTCATTGTTCCGTCTCCTTGAAAGTCCAATCCTGTGGTTGGAAGACAAAGCCCGCTGACCTGTGTGTGTCTGCATTAGTGGAAAAACACCCACTGACAGATAGATCCACAGTCTACCTTCAGGGTGGATCACACATCAGAAAAACGCTTACCTATGGAGAACACATTAACTCTCCTGCAGGGTGCCACACGGAGCTACACTGCACTAGACGCCGAAGCGTATGTTTAAAAGTTTCAAGGTGAATTTTCATCCTGCATATTACAAGCGGTGGGAAATATGGGCCATGTAGGGGGGGGGGGGGGGGGGGGATATTTATTAAAACCCCCATTGAGAAAAATGGTATTGTCAGTCTGCCAGTCAAAATCAGATAGCAGGGGGAAAATAGTCTTTCTCACCTTGGGGAAGAACGTGCGTGTGACAAACTGTTTGTACTCCAAAAAGGGGATGCCCTGGCTGCGATTCAGCTCCTTGGTCAGGTCTGTCATGTCTGTCTGCAGCTCTGCAAAGCCTGAAAGGAAGAAAAAAGAACCACAAAGACCCAAAAGGTCTTGAATCCTTGGATTGTTTCTGGCTCCTCAAGTTACATTTGTTGCTAAGCAGAATGAGTCAGAAATATCTTCACAGACTAATGCAATAACCGTGGGATCTGTAAAAATCTGGCTGATTTTGGTGGAAGAGATTTTAGATGTGACTTACAGTATGATGTAATTTACTAAATCAAATTTCGTATTCTAGTTTGAATACTGCATGTACCAAACACAGATCCTCTGATCTTCTAACACCCTGCCCCCCTTTCTCTGTCGCTGCCAGTCTAGCACGGCATGCAGGCAAATATTTACCACACGACAATCAGAGCGGCCATATCCAGTCCCTCATCCAAACCATGTGTGCAGGCTGAGGTTTACATGCTGCGGAAACAGTATCAGCATGTGCAGACACTGACTTAAATCCACGTGCTAATACCGTAGCCACTTTATGGGATAGCATGTTCTCGGAGAGGATAATGTTCGCCTCTAAGGAGATCCCTTTATGGAAAAGCTCTTCCTGTCACAGGATGAGAGACGTATTTGGGTTACAATGCTACTCTCCTCCGACTGTGTTTGTGTAGAAAGAAGGGGAATACTAGACCCGGGGGATTTGAAACATATTTTACTTACTCCTCCAGGTTATTCATCCTCCTGTTTGCTAAAGTGTCCCCTAAACCACCCGTCAGTTCACACCATCAACTCCTGAATAGACGCAGGAGGCCCACATGCAAAACCTCCCAAAAATACCGAGACCCTCCCGTTCCTGTTACCTGGAATATGTCAATTCCGCATCTTCCTTCACTCCCTCTTCTTCCACTTTTATCACGTCTATCGTTTAAGTGGAACTATCCCTCGCTTTCTGCACACTCACCCTGAACTCGGCCACAAATCTATCTGTGTCCTCTGAATAAATAACCTCCCCTTCTCTCCCCCACTCCTCCCACGCTTCTGCTTCTCCTCGGACTCGCGGCCCTGACTCCCGCTCCTATCGCTTCCTCCCTCCATTCCTCTTTCTCTATCCGTCCACCCCCCCCATCTCTACGCAATAAATCTGGTTGCTCAGACGTAGAGTGGCCTTCGCACGGCTTTACTCTAATGCCCTAGAAAAGACAGAGCAGGAGCACTAAAAACACACAGAGGCCTCGTTTCTACAGCGTAGACACAGCAGAGGCGATGTGGCCACTCGGAGCATCTGTGTGTGTGACTGATCATTTATCAGACGCTGTGTTTTATGAGTCACGCTTACTCGGCACAAATCTGTCAACTGTTTGCATCTCCCTCTCACTTCAGATTAGAAACAATCTCAAACACATTTTACATGCACACACACACAAATATATGTGGTCAATATTTCTGTCTTCCCACAAGCTCTTTTTTCATGTCAATCGAAACAAAACATCATTTCAGGTCTAATCAACTCTGAGAGCAGAGCTTGTACAATAGTATAGGGTGTGTGTGTGTGTGCGTGTCTGTGCGGGTTCTTGTGTAAACACACCTTTACGGATCTCGTCTCTGATCTGGGACTCCATCTCCTCCATTTGAAGTAGAGTTTTCTGCCAGTAGCGTTCCGCCCTTCGGCTCTTTGTGCAGTACACTACAAGAGCTGAGATAGACAAAGTGCAGTTTGAATATGGCACGTTTCAACCAACAAGACCGTAATCACACACCGACAGCAAACCAGAGAATCATCTGTCGGATCAAAAATGTGTCTAAAAAGTTCCCAAATGGGTTTGTATAATCTTTTGTGAGCCTGTGAAAAACATGTGCATGAATGTATCCGACCGTGAGAACATGTAAATGAAAAAGTTCTCGTTCTCGTGCACACATTATTTCAACAGTTGTGTCACATGTAAAAATCGAACAAGAAATAAGGGTTCTGGGAACATCTGAGAACACATACAACAGCAGGAATGTGTAAAAATCCACCATAGCACCAATTTCCACCCATGCACCTGCCTCAGTCGTATAAAGACTGGAGGATACGGTACGCACACACAGGCACACACAGAGCAGACAGCGAGGGGAACAGTGGGGTCTTTGTGCTTTGAGCGCTGACGAGGGATGAAGCAAGTACGGGAAACTATGACCCCCGGATTCCTTTTATCTGTTCCACATCTGGAGCATCCATCGCTACAGCAGGCACACATCCATGGACTGCCTGGCGAGCATGTGTACACAACCTACCCACAGTGCACAGCAGCAGCAGCACGCAGCACACCACAATGGACACCACGATGGCCAGCTCGCTGCCGCCGAGCTGCACTTTGGCGATGGTGTGACGGAAGTTCCCCACTTGCACCTGGAAAGAGAGAGAGGGACAACACGTGAAGATGGAGTGCGCTTCTTTGTTTTATCGCTTTTTCTGCTACGGTTCTCACCATGACCGTTACATGCTAAAGTAGATCTGCTACTGTTTAATACCTCCCTGGATACTTGGTTGTCTTCGTGGTATTTGCTTCTTAATAAACGTAGCATTATATGATTGTAAATCTTGTACATCTGCTAAGGCAATACTCTACCTCATGATTATCAGCTGAAAAAGCAAATTTAATTCTCAGAAGACAAGAAAGACACAGAGGCAGAGAAGAAATGAGAATAGCTGCATTACGTATGTTCGTTGTATTGGAGAATAAATTACATGTGCAGCTCTTAGTGGGAACACAGGTACCTGTGCACAAGCACATATGCACAGACGCATCATTTTGTTCATGGACACAGGTGCAGACACAGAAATAAATTACACCCTGCAGGTTTTGAAAAATGGCCTCTCGCTGCAACGAGCTGTAGAGGAGTCACCCGGTTCAGAGCAACCCAGATGTGACAAGAATAGGACTTTCACTTCTGCCTCCTGATTAGTCAGCAGTCCTCTGTGGTCCCTCCTCACATCCTTCCCGCTTCTTCTCCAATCCGAACATACTTCATAAAAAAAGCCTCAGATAAAAAGCCTCCAATCCTCAGACCAAATCCCTCATATGCTGCTCTCCCTTTGGGGGGGGGGGACTGCTTCACTGGGCTTCCTCCTGCTTTTCTCGTTCCATCTTCCTCTTTCTGGTCCAGGCATTTATTTACCCAGACCAGCGAGAGAAGGCCTTCTTGCAGAGAGTGGCCCGGTGTAATGGAGGGGAAAATGCTATTGTTCCGTGTTCCTGTTTCTCTCGGGGTACAAAAACACTCCTTCCCCACATCCACTCCTGCAGCTCAGCTCCATTTCAGAGCCAAGCCAAACACGGGCGTGTAAAAATAGATGTGCCACCGAAAGAAAGTGAAGAAACATAAATGGCCATGAGCTATGCAACGGGTCCAACATATATGCATTTCCTTGCCGACGCTAAGGAAAATGTCTGTTTATTCCCCTGTCGAATCCGCACACCAATCATCCTCACTGCTTGTGTGCAGGCAGCCCACCCGTTCGTGTTATGACTTCTCGTTTGACCCTTGCCCTCCCTTTATGTCTTTGCTAATTGCCTGTGTTTATTCTCAGACATCCTGAGAGGCAGACAGGGTTGGGTGGGGATGACAGCGAGCCACAGGTAGACGAGGAGAGAGACCGAGAAAGAGCTTTCCTTCTATTTCTGTGTCAAAGTGGGGAAACCGTACAACTCCAGAAAGAGACAGAGTAACATATGTTTCTGAGCTATTTAGGCAAACCACTCACAGTCTGGCTCTTATTTAAATATAGATGAACACCCCCCCCCCACCCCTTAATAAAGCCGTCTCAGCATGGACAACAACAGATGGGGAACGTGGGTAGAGGAAAGAGAGTGGTTTTATCAGGACTGCGCAGTGCTCGACCACGTCTTGATTAAGACCTTTAATTGCGATGGAGGGAGACGAAACAAAAACACAAGCGAGGAGCGAGATCATCGCTGAGTCAGAACACTGTGAGCAGATAGTGTGTGATAGGTGAATGAGTCGGTGATGACAGACGAGCTGATAAGGGATTAAAGAGATAAAAGGGGAAGTGGTAAACATTTAACTGTTCTATTGTGGCGCAGACTGACGGCTCACCACCCACACTAACTGCTGATTCACGGTGGCATGCTGAGAGACTATAAACCATTCATAATGCCTAGACACAAACACATCTGACAGTGCGTGGACCTGATCGGATCAAATCCGTCTCAATGAACATCACAGATGGTCTGGATTCCGGCTAGATGTTTGGCTTATGAGTACTGCGTGACAGATGGGAGATATCCTTAAATAATCAGCGTCTATCCGGCTAATTTTTTAACACAAGGTCGTATTTGTGTTCTATTGTGGTGTTGTACATGTTTGCATACTTACGGTGACAGGCAGCTCACTCTCGCTGGAGCTCAGCAGTCCGTTGATGGTGCAGTGAAACAGCTGGTCGTTGTGGAAGCTGATGTTACAGGGATAGGGGCCAATCATCACAGAGTATTCCTCCGGCATCAGCTCCAGAACGCTCGGCCCTTTCTGCGCCAGAAAACGAACAAAAACAGCCGTCAGCCGGTCAGATGTGGGAGACTAGAGGGGCCTGGTTTGAAGAGGCACAGATAACATTCATTCGCAGCAGCTTTAACCAGCAACATACACATATGCGTTCTCGTATGCACCCACACACACACACACACACACACACACACACACAGAGAAACCGAGCTGCGGCAGGCCCGTCATTGCAGCTGTCACACAGAGAAAGCTAACTGAAAAATCCTCCAGTTTGGGCTGGAGTTCAGCTTAAAGCAGCAAACATTCCCGCTGACTCTCTCACATGGCCAGGGAAGTTTCTACAAACAAACCCGCTGACAGTCATCCCTGCCTCTGCCCAAAATAACATTCTCAGGGCCTTTACAGGAGCCTGTTGGAATAAACTGCTCCAACTCTGTCCTGTTTCAATCCGGGCCCTATACTCTCACTCACGGGGTTAATTAAAAGGGGGACTCCTCTGATTTTACACTTGAAGTTCTGTTTCCTATGACAAGTGAAGACTACTGATTTATAACAGAAAGCCTGTGTGGCATGACGTTTGAAAGACATATACCAGGCAGGGAGGGTTTTAAGAAAGATGCCATTAAGTTGCATCATGGGAAATGTAGGATCCGGTGTTTTTGTAGCTTTTGTTAAGTGCAATACAAAAGCAATGAAATAGCTCTTTGAGGTCAATAGCAGCAAGGCTCTATGGATTTCTACTTAACAAGTCTCTGTATTGAACTTAAGAGTTACAGAACACAATATTATTTGATTATACAGTTTGTTGACTAAATGTTTAGTTCAAAAGGTCACTCGTATTGGTCTTGGAAGAAAAGTTCGGGTTTCAACTTCTTATTTTTAGAGGGTTAATTATCATTGTATAGACACATGAGTGGACAGATGATCAGACAGATTGTAAACAAGCCACCAGTATCGCTACATAGCACCTTATTTGGAGGTAAAACCAAACCAGGAAGTCAGTCTGTCAAATGTTTTAAACAGACAAATTGGACAATCATTTTGCCATTCACCTGTTTTCTCTTCTAAATGACTTAAGCCCTGTCAAACTGATTTTTTTGGAGATGTCACATCATTCATAGAACTCTGCAGTTAACTGGTTATGTACCGTGTTATTATACATATATATATATATATATATATATATATAGGAATGATGCCAAGAAATAAGAAAGACCCTATTTGTACGGAACTGCAATTTCCCTTTAATATTGGAATGACAAGTGAGGAAGCGTGTGTGTTTATCCCCAGTGTGCTTCCTTGCTTTGATTACACCCTTAGGGCCCTGTCCCTACTGCAGGATGCCACCCCCTGGGTCTCTGTCAACAAATGCTTCCTAACACAGACAAAACACACACATACACACACCCACGCACACAAACACGCATACACACTCGTAATACACACACACACACACACACACACACACACACACACACACACACACACACACAC
>NW_022280035.1:2102420-2103001 GCF_004355925.1 Anarrhichthys ocellatus | reverse complement strand
CACACACACACACACACACACACACACACACACACACACACACACACACACACAGTGCATTAAACTATCGTACAAAATATGTTTGAGCATATTGTAAAGCAAACTGTATACAATACATACAATGCAAGATTTTCACACTTAAACTCACTGGACTAAAACAATGGATTTTAAAGGCCAAAACAGAATGAAAGCAAATTGAATCCACCCGCATTCCTGCTCAGGTCCTTAATATAGGATCTGGCCGACTAACAAGCGCCCTATTAAACAAACACGCGCATTCTCCTCTCTCCCCCCTTAAGGTCCACAAGAGGAATTCACCTTCCTTTAAAAAAAAAAAACAGGAAACAACAGACGAGTCACCCGTGTAGACCGGCTGAGGCAGCGATTCCTGCAGGGGCCTCATGCCGACACTCACAAACACATGAAGAGGAAGCTGCGTCGTGTTCAGACTCTCCTGTCTGTGCTGTTAGCATGTGAATGTCGTATGGTGTCACAGCCAGCAGCCCTTTTCGGGAGATGAATCCATGCAGACAGGTGCTTGGATCAGCCAGACCACGGGAACACGGGACCCCCCACTAAGC
>NW_022280035.1:2080709-2102320 GCF_004355925.1 Anarrhichthys ocellatus | reverse complement strand
CTCCTCAGGCCCCCCAACTGAAATCAACACGTCTCAGCGGAGGGGGCCTTTGATGTGCTCTATGTGCCTCTGGTTTACGTGAATATGAATAAAGGAACGCTCTGCCTTGTTTGCTGCTCACAGTCAGTTTGCAGCAAACCTTTAGAGAATACACCAGTTGTTCTATGTTGAATATTAATATGTTTTTGAGGTTGTCAATAGTCAGTGTTTTCTACTGATAGTATCTTAAGGTAGGCTAATCAGTGTTTTCGTCAGATTACTAGCCGTGTTAGCAGCTCTATGGATGGCATTGTCAGTTGGTTGGAAATATTGTTGAAATATTATTGGATATTGGCAGAGGACTAATAAATTATTATCTTATCTTCCCTAAATAGTTAAGTGAATTAAAAGGATTACGATTTGACTTGCAAATTGAATTCTTATTTCATTTATGATACAACCCTAGTGCTATTGCAACCAATTGCTGCACTGTCGTATTGAACCACACAGTGTATCGTACGGTGTATGCAATCAATAAAACAACATCCCATCCAATGAGAGGTGGACAGCATTGACTCGAAAACATACATTTTCTAATATAAGGTGAACATTCGCTCGACTTATCAGGAAACCAACGTAACAGTGAAGCACTAATCTGAACTTCCTGTCTCAGCAGTGTCACTCACGTTGATGACGAGTGTCAGTGGCTCTCCCGGGTGGTGCTTAATCAGCTTCTCCTTGCTGGCAGTGAAGAACTGAGGGTCCTCCACGTACTCCAACAAGAAGTGACCTTTATGTGGCTCCTCCTCCTCTTCCTCCACCTCGCCATCAAAGGGTCTGTCTCCAGTGTAGAGGATTCCATTTAATATAAACTGCACTGAGGTCTGCTGGGACTGGCTGGACGCCGGGGATGGGCAGGTGATCGTGAAGGAGGAGACCACTGTGCAGTGCTGGAGAAGAACCAGAGAAGACAAAGTAGCTTAAAGTCTGGGTAAAGCAAAAATAAATGTTTTCTGAATTTTTCACACCACAGAAAAAATGTGTTTTTAAACCACCAAACCAAATTTGAATGATTTGACTTAAGCATTTTTGAGCATTTTTGACTTGTGCACACCAGCTTCAGCACACTGTA
This sequence comes from Anarrhichthys ocellatus, assembly GCF_004355925.1. NCBI lineage: Eukaryota > Metazoa > Chordata > Actinopteri > Perciformes > Anarhichadidae > Anarrhichthys > Anarrhichthys ocellatus. Next base: position 2,101,209 of record NW_022280035.1, on the reverse strand, counting down.
CTTCGCCGTCGTCAGCTCGGGGAGCAGCATTGGAGCCGGAGACACCAACAGACTTAACAAACTGGTTAAGAAGGCCGGCTCCATCATTGGCTGCAAACTGGACACTCTGGAAAAGGTGGTGGAGAGGAGGACACTGAAGAAACTATTATCCATATTGGATAACCCGGACCACCCTCTCCACCACCTACTGCAGGGACAGACTCATCCAGCTCCGCTGTCCCAAGGACAGATACAGGAGAACATTCCTGCCCACTGCAATAAATCACCTCTGGCCAAATCAATCACAAAACTATAACACCGTTACTCTGTTTGTTTGTTGTTGGTTAGAAAATCTTTGCACCACTGTTTAGTTAGTTAATTTACTATTGTATATATCGTGCATTTGACATTTGCATTTAATATTTAATATTTGTACCATAATTGCTGCTGTGGCGAAAAAATGTCCCCTTGCGGGATTAATAAAGTAACTATCTATCTATGTAAGGGATGAAGCAATGTGTTTGTCAGCCAGGTCATATTTGTGATATGTTTGCCATGACTGCCAGAAAGTTACACACAGAATACCGCTGACTCATTCAGCTGCCAAACACGTTATCCTCGCAAACAAACAAATATTAGCTAAGCTAACGTTAGCCAACGTTCGCTAACGCTGTGTACAAACAAACGTTAAAACGCACTCCGCTCAGCTGACTATTTTGTCAGAGGAGAAATGACCAGCCTGTATTATTTTGATAACTTATTATATATATAATACGACAGCTGAGTGAAGTGTGTCAGCACTACCAGTCTCTCCAGCGCTTAGCGAACGTTGGCTAACGTTAGCTAGAGTAGCTAACGCAAAACGTTTGTTAGCTAGCTAGATGATGGCCTTTCCTTCAACATTGTGGGTGTAAACTTCAGTCCAGTTGCTTTATTGCTTTGTTTGGATTGTTGTGGGGATACCTACAGACTTATCTTCCCTCTTTTAGTTATTTCAACACTTGTCTGAGGTGCAGAAGTTAGACGTTTTAAACCATTTCTCCGAAGATAGCTACCTGAGCCTGTTTCCAGGAGATTCCCTTCAAACCTGTTCCCTACCTGCGTATGACGTAACATATACTCTCGTGGAGGCGCATTCATGTGTGATTGGTTGAAAACGGAGGAGACATCTGATTGGACAGATAATTCCCCGTTGTAAGAAAATAATTTGTGAAACACTTTGTAAATAAATGCGCACCAGAGGCTTCCGACAGGCAGAGCCGGAGAACTTCTGGTTTAGCCTTATGCTAACTTGACAGGTGCTAAAGAAAAGTCTGCATTTTCTGTACAAGCTGCACTAGAATGAAACTCCATCCCAGTGACCATTAGAGAACTACAAACATCATTTAAAGCTCAATTAAAGAAATGGTCAGTTAGTACCCAGCTCTATCAGCACTAGAATGTAACTGCAACTTACTGTCCTCAATCTGTCCGTGCTGAACTTCCTGTTGTCTGTCTGCCAGTCGACCCTCATCTACCTGCATGCATTTATTTTATTGTTGTTGAGCTGTGTCTGACTGATTTATATATTTCACATACTCTGCATGCTTTTATGTTTTGTGCCTCTGACATGGATGTTTTTTAGTGTCTAACAATGCAGCATAATCTTGTAACAATGCAGCATAATCTTGTCTTTAGTCCATATTTCTATTTAACATAGTTATCGCTCATTTTATTTGCTTTGTGTGTGTTGAATTTGTGAGCCTCTGTTTTGCATGTCTTGTTAGTACACAATGCAGTACAAGAGTCTCCTGAATGATGATACTACTTATATTAATATTCTCACTTCTTTCATTGTTTGTGCACGCATGTCATGCCTTTTCCATTCACCTATCAGATGGTTAATGACCCGATAAACCTGCCTCAGAATTCACCTTAAACCGTGGATTTGTATATGTCTCTTAAAGAAATTGTTTGACATTATGGGTGAATCCGCATAAATTTGCTTTCTTGAGAGTTATACGAAAAGATTTCTATTCATTTGTGTCCCAAAATGTGAAACTAGTCTTGTGAGTTTAGATTTGTTAGAGGCGTGATGACTTCATGACACATTAATAGTTTTTGTTCTTCTTAATTATGAGTTCCCACAGAGTTTCATCAAATAAAAAAAGGAAACAATTCAGCTGATTACTCACTTTTTCTCCAATTTCCAGCACCTCCATGGTGACGCTCTGCACCAGATCAAAACCCTGGCCCGTCACTGTGATGGTCCTGCCACCACTGCAACACAAACACACACACACACAGACACGGACAGAGAGTCACGTCTCAGCCATGAAACAAAAAAATGTGTCAAATTCATACTGGTATGCAAATACTTTTGGGACACTGCAACAAAACAAGAGAGAAACAGGGGACCGGATAATAATGTAAAACAGTTCGACTGCAGTGCAAATCCGCACACACGTCATCAAAGACATGCCGCTATGCTGTCAAACGCATGCTGTGCTATTTAGAACACAAAAGGGAGAAAATGCTGCACATCAGGACGACATTACAGTAATGACTTATGTCAGTGACTCGAGGAGGGGAATCACAAAGTCCTCCAGCTCCAGATGTTTAAGTCTTGGCTTTAATACTCGTGATATGTAAAGCAGTCTACCCACCTGAGGTAGCTCTTCTTGGGGTGGATGAAGCTGATGGTGGGGTTCTTCTCGTAGGTGTAGGTGGCGCTAAGCTCTGCACTTTGACAGGGAAGGTTTTCAAACTCCACACACACTGCCACTGAGTCAGTGAGTGCCTGCAAGGCTGGAGGCATGGTGCACAAAATGGTTTCATCTGTTTTCCTAAAGAAAAGAAAAACAGAAGTAAACATTATGACTGCACAACATCAAAAAATGTTTGGTTTTGGTTTTGAGTTGGACTTATATAAAAAAAAAAAAAAAAAAACAGAGGACTTGAGACTTGATTTGTTCTTAACAAAGATGGCATGGTTCTTAGTTGAGATTTGAAAACAAAACACTTTCAATTCTCAAATGTTGACCCGGTAAAAGGCCTCCGCTCCAAACAGAAGACAGCTTCATGCAGGTCTTGCGTGGCCTTGATCATCAGTTCTATGCATTTGCAGCACTATTAAATGACACAATCCCGTGTCAGTATTAAGAGACTCTGACAGACTTGACCTGGACCTGCCTCTCAGACTTAACTACAAGTATCGCCTCGTGGTTGAACGCCTCTGCTAACCTAAGTCATGTTGGCATTTACATCCACGTCTGTCCAAAATGTCATCACCTCATTGTTTCATCCTATTAGACATTTGTGTTAAGTTATCATAATTAGCATATGAATTATTGAGTTGTGGTCGGAAACATGTTTTGTGAGGTCAACATTCTAATCTCTTCATCCTTCAGTTCAGGTGGACGTTTGTGCCAAATTTGAAGAGATTCCCTCCAGGCGTTCCTGATATATTGCGTTCACAAGAACGAATGAACGGACGCTCGGATAAGCCTAAAACAAAAAACCTCCGACCACGGCCGTCGCCAGTGCGGAGGACTACAAGCACTCTAAAATAAGCAGTACTCACTCTGTGATGGCACACTCCAGCGTGTTGTTGACTTTGACTCTGACCTGAGAGCCAATGTCCAGGTGTTCCCCGCTGATGATGACTATGGTTCCTCCAGCACGAGAGCCCTTCCTCGGCTCCAGTGACAGCAGCTTTGGGACCTGAGCAAAGACGACAACACGTCGGATTGATCACTCGACATCTGACAGCTTCTGTCACTGGAAAAGACGGGCTTACTCAAACTGTGTTTTGTGATCTATGATGCTTTTCTTGACACCCGAATGAAATCTTTTCTCGCCCTTTTGAGATTCAAATATCTTGTCTTTAGAGATTGGCTGAGACAGCTGCTGACTACAACAGTAAATTAGTGAAGGAAACTGTGAAGACAGCCCACGCTGCAATATGTTAACGTGCTGCCGAAGCCAACAGGCCTTTGGGCTCAAGCTTGCAGGACAGCTATACTAAGAGGCAATAATCTTCATGCATGCACACGCTGTCACATATGCACATGCAAAGACATGCACACACACACAAATGTTCCTGGGGGCGAAGATGAATATCCCTGTCCAGCTCTGCAGCTACCAGCATCAGCATTCTCCCCCTCTTTCCGAACTTTCTATCCCCGCCGTGAACCTCGCCTCCAGGGAAACCTCTTATCCTCACTGACAGGACTCACTTCCTCTGTGTCCACGGCTGGAGGAGACCTATTGTGTGTTTGTGTGTCAGAGCTGGTACAAGGAGGCAGATGTTTCCGTCTAAAGGCTCGAGGAAGGAGATGCAGCAGAAGCACATTTCCTGTCTCCAAAACTGTTTTCCATTTTCACCCACATCTTCCCCTTTAACACCCATCAGTTATTAACCCCTCTCACACCGAGCGTCTCTCAGAAAGGGATAACCAGAACCCGGGAGGAGTTCCCACAACAGCACGGCGTAATTCTTTGTTGTCCTGGATTTTTCTTCATCCTCGCGTATCAACAGGATCCTGGTAATTTCTCTGTGGGATCACTTGCAGGCAGAGCTGCTCTTAGAAGCTGCTGAAATGATAGACCGTTCCAGCACTGAATTATTAAACAACTCTTTGTCTATAAACAAAAAGAAACAAAGGGTTTACATGGGTATTTCCACTGACTGAATACTCCAAATCCAATGGGAAACTGTGTGGGTTGAGGTCAATTAGCACAATGCTGGCTGGCTCGCCTCGACCCAGTGATGAATTCACAGCGAAGGGACATTCCAACAATCGCCATATTTGTTTTTGCTGGCAGCGAGTGAAGAATGACAATGGTGCTCAGTTGCTAGCTCAGATGGACGTTTGAAGATTCCCACACACTCCTCAGAATTCCTCAGAATCATAAAACGCATCTGTTAACGCTCAACAGACACACTCGAGAAGGCTCTCCCAGTGGGGAGCAAGGAACAAGAGAGCGCAGAAGAAGAAGAATGCAGAGGGAGAGGCGGCCAGAACAGAGAGCAAAAGATCAGCAGGAGAGTAAATAAGTGGAGGATATACTCACTAAGTATGAGAAGCTCTCCCTTGACGTCCCCATCCCGCTCTGATCCACATCCACTTGGACCATATCTGTCCTCTCGTGTGCAGACCGTCCAGTGACACACACCAGCCTGGGGGATTTAAAAAGAGTGTCAAAACATTATAATCAGAGATCAGTTCATAAAAAAACGGATGATATTGGATATGAACACTCAAAAGAACATCTTATAATTTTTATCTAATAAACTCATTTAAGAAAAAGACTCAAATTGCAAGCGAGGGGAACCAATATGAAGATGAAGAAAGAGATCTTGATCTTGACAGCCAAACAAAGGCACATAATTAATCTTGGAGAATTGTGGTTATGAACTAATTCATCAGACCACATTTACATATGGAATCCAATAAAGCCTTGAGATATCGTATATTAGAAGATGTAAGGTTCAAAGCTCCTCAGACCAGATGTGTTTAACCACAGTGGAGATTAAGGGGCTGCTGAGGCTTGTTCTCTCGCCTTCTGGCTGTGATTAAACCTTTGTGTCATCAGTGCACGCTCTACAGGGACGTCTTATATTAATGACACGGTGGTATACCGAGGCACAGGGATCTACTGTTCTGGGGCCTCAATGGGATACCGGGGGGGGGAGGGACACACGACCTTTATCACCTCACATGATCCTCTTCCAGCTTGACACCCTGTCGGTTTATTTAGTCAGGTGCCTCGTGCTACAGTGGTTGTAAATTCTCAGCGAGTGATCGGGTGATTGACAGAGGAATTGTGGGGAATTTTACATAAGCGGAGGAGTGGTGTTTTACGTAGGAGGGCCTGGCAGGATGAGACGAGGCTTGGCTGGACAGATTGGGGCTCGGCTGGGGTCAGGCTGTCGGGTCTGAGACCAGGGCTGGCTCAGAAAGCTGCGTCCGAGCGTGTTTTTAAATGTCAGGCTGAAACAAATGCTGTGTTTTAAACCCAAACCCAAACCACTGTGGCATTTAATGAGCCCAATTAAAACATGGATTTTCTCCATAAGCCTGAATAGCGGTTAAAAAAATAATAATCTAAAATAACCTGCAGTAGCAGCCATCTGTCGATAGCGATGTCTACATTTGTGCTCATTAATTAAAGGAGCATCAGGTAAAGAACGTCATTACACTAGAATTACACTCCTGTCAGTTACGAGTAGTGTGGGTTACAAGCGCACCTGTTTGAAGAGAATGCATCATTTCACAGGCTCTGATTTAAGGAGGGGAGAAAAAAAAGAAAGGCCAGATAACATGAAGCATGACTATTCACAGATTCAAGCCTGAGGGAAAGAAGAGAGCCCGAATCAGCCGGAACATGTCGGACCGCTCCAGGCCGAACTGGATTCAGGCTGAGCATCAAACTCTTAACATGACATCATATGATATCTGCTACTGAACGATAATGCTGAGGATTATTCTGTGGGGAAAAGAACCAGTGCATCTTGGGGAGCACAGAAGGTGTGATGAATGCGGCCTGTAGCATTTAAACAGTACACATACACTGGGTTTGTCAGGGTTGTTAAAGTTAAATTCAAGACTTTGTCAGACATTTTGAAAACCACAAAGAATGCTGTTTTACAATCGGCCAAAGTATTAAAGTACGATGGAAACCCAGTAGGGACGCTACAGCCTTGGAGTCAGTACTTCCCTGCAGTTAGGGCAGTTCTTTTCATCAACAATTCTCCTGAAAATTACTTTCCCGATTTATATATTTTCTAGGTGAGTAACGTCTCCTAACAGCTCGCGATCAGACACAAAAACATATAAAAAGACTTGCAAATTACATTTAAGACTTATATTACATTCAGAGGCCTGAATTGAATTCCTTGCTCTTTAAGGCATTTGCAGATGTCCTGTTGTGTGTGTGTGTGTGATGTTGATGCAGTGTGATCCCAGTCAAAGGACGTGCACACTCCCCGAGCAGACAGAGCCCAGATGACCCCTGCTCCACATTCCAGAGCCGCCCCACTGCGGTGATATTATGGTTTTCAGAGGCCGATATTTTGGAGACGTCTCCGATCATTTCCCTCGAGTGGATGACGAGGATCACCAACAATCATGTCTGTGAGTGTTCGGGTGTGAGTGTCGTCTGAGGTGCAGCTAAAAAAGAAAAAGGGCGAGGGCCACTCAAGGCTCATATGAAAATGATAGCGAGGGCAGCACGGAGGGCCCGAGTCAAGAATCTAGAGAAGTGCTCCAGTAAATGAGGTGTGCCTCGACTGACTGTGCCATCAATTAAAATGTTGACACCGACGCGAGTGGAGCGCAGGCTCTCCTGCGCTGCACATTTTCCTTGTGGCACACAGCTGTGAACTTTCACCTCCCAGCACACGAGCAGGCACCTGTCTCAACAGCCCTGGTAAATGAGGTCACATGTGCCGTGTGTCAGTGAGTATATGGCATTTCTGCAAGAGCCAGTTCGAATTTCAGAACGTCTGAATGAGGATATTTTTGTAAAACACAGTCATTCTATACAGTCCTCACATCTTCAAGTGGATTTAGGGATGTGGTATGAATAGGTTGACGTTTTTATTTTAAATAGGGTTTATAATAAGATAAGATTAAATGTAAAGCCTTTAAGTGAAGGAGATAAGACAGGATCATATAATTAGATAAAAGGGAGGTCCCTACAAGGATAAAAAAGTAAAGATGTACGTGTGTGTGCCTGCAAATGTGCTGACATTGTCAGATGCACTGACGTGTTATGATTTGTCAGTGCCACTTCCAGCAACGAGGATATGCTCTGCTGTCATAACAAGCAGCCCGCAGGAGCCACGGAGGAAAATGACGACACGAGACGAGAACACCCCTGGAGTGAAATGCGATTCGCTGTTTTCAGGAAATGTGCGGTTTCGGGGGAATGTGTCAGGCAGCTGGAGTGACAGGTAAGACCCGCGGGTCACCCTCGAACCGGTCTTAATACAATGATTGGCTCCAGCGGAGCGAGACCAGATAAACAGTTCCATTCAAGGAACATTACAGATACTGAATGGAAGTTTGGATGTAACTGTAGAGTTCTGGTGCGCCGGTGTCAAAGCGGGGTCCTGCTGTCTCCATGGTGACAGTGTGATGGTCCCTGAGCTACGGAGGGACGCCGATGCATAATGATATTCGTGAAAATTAGCCCCCGTGAACACACGAATACTAAACCATGCAGTGAAGGTTGATGTGTAGGAGGGTAATGATCTGTGATGGTGATCTGAGTTTAATAACTCATTTAAATGTGGTTCAACTGGGGTTTTCTTTAAATGAGAGCTTTTCAACTACAAAATTGGATCATTGGCTCTGAATGGGCTTCATTTGTACCGTAAGTTACGGATCACATACCACTCTGTGGGTGATCAATAACAGAAAGTTTACAATTCTGTCCCACTTATTTGTTGCCAGAGATATCGGATAGAGGATATCTTTTTTCATTACATCCATTCATCTTTCTTGTAAATCCATTACCCACAATGCAACTCAACCCCTGACAGTTCGTTTGGAGATTCGGGTGTGTTATAGAGACAGAACGTGATATACTCTAAAAGCCAGTGTTGCTGGATCAGATTTACAGTTTCCTACCCAAAAAACCGGCCGAATTAAAAACAAAAAACAAAAAAACAGCCCAAATCCAAACTGTGCCAGGTGTGTACAACCGTTACCCGTTACATGTGCAAGAGAAAACACATCATATCTACATACAATAACCACAGATAAAATGCTAGCTGAATAAAGATAACACTTAGTTGTGGGTTCTTTTACCCTGTAGGTAGGGCGTCCCACCACACAGCAGCTTCTTGGTATTTTTCTGTTGTTTGCCAGCAGAAGACAGTGAAAAGGTTCCACCTTAACGCAATGCAAAGTGTTTTTGCGTCCGTTGTGGGCGCGAGTTAACTGCAGCGGCTAATACTGCCTCGAGCTGTTCGCCCGAAGCACAGCTGAGGAGCGACCAGAGCTCTGGTAAGCTCACTACTTCCTTACTCCCCCCCCCCAGAGTTTTTTTCATTTTCAAACTCGTAATCTCCCTCTGGAGCCACAAAAGGCTTCATATAAGCAGTAGCACTCCCCGAGACCAGTAAACAAGACTTTGATGTTTAAAACGGGTGGTGTGTGTAACAGCGGTATTACAGGTTTTCAAGATTCAAGATTTTACAGTGGTTCCCAGACTTTTTAAACTTCATTTATTTCATGCTTTTCTTAGCAGATAAGGCCGTCCGGTCTGTCAATTAAATGTAATAAGCCAGGTAGAACTCTCACTGCACCGTGTGGTCTGAGCTTCAGGTTTCACACAGTGTTCAGGGTTGACACGTACAGTCCAAGTCAGGATTCCCTTGAGGTTTACCAACTGTGACAAATATTTCCATCGCTTGATCTCCATCTCTGCCTGCCGTCCACCGGGCCACTTATCCGCCTGACAGCATGTCAGGATACGATGACAATGAGTAATTGTTATAATTGTTAGCTATCATCTCACCAGTCCTAATTGTAGCACAGCTGCTTATTTTATCAGGGTATTAAATATAAATGATGTTAATGTATAGGACATGCTCTGATTTCGTCCATCTTGTCATTCTGACAGTCTTCTTCTTCTTCTTCTTCTCTCGGCTGTTCCAGGTAGGAGTCGCCACCATTATCTATTGCTAACCCTCGAATAATGGAAATCTGATGTTATGATTTGGCATAGGTGTTGTGTCGGATGCCATTCCTTAGCGGCCGTGGGGGCAGAAACCGAAGCCCTGGAGGAAGCCCACTCCAACACAGGGAGAACATGCAAACTCCACATAGAAAGGCCGAGGTTGGGGGATCAAACCCTGAAACTTCTTGCTGTGAGGTGACAGTACTAACCACTGCACGACGGTGCCATTCTGACAATGCAGATGATATAAAATGTATATTGATTAGCTTGAGCAAACACTTAAAGAACAGTTGAAAACAGCTAATACATGCACATTTGTGAATCATAACACAGCCATATTATAGAGCACTTACTCTAGAGAGACAGTGTAGAGCTCAGGCAGGAGAGTGCACGCCCCATCTCCAATAGAGACCTTTACAGCTCCAGACCTCCTACCCAGGTTCCTGCCTTGCACTGTCAGCAGGGTGCCTCCTTCCACCGGACCCCTCAGGGGGAAGATCTGACAAAACACAAAGTGAATACAATGAACAGGGTGGGGGGGAGAAAATCCTGTGAAAACCCCGTAATATGCACAATAAATTAGAGCTCATAAGTAGATTACCTCCCTAATGACGGGTGATAATGAACGTGACAGAGAATTAAGAGAATGCAGATGCTTTGGACATGAAGGGTGGCACACGGAGAGATAAGGACAAGTGTTATTCTGCTAAAGACTGAGATCTAATAGAATAGACACACGGTTTGAGTACACACACACAGACACACACACACAAACAAAGAAGACTCTTAACTGTGCCTGTCTGAGACTCTTCAGCCTCTAATCCTCTACAGCACATGCAAATAAAGAGCCACCTAAGAGCCCCCTTCACATCCCAGAAGAGACAGGCAGAGCGAGAGAGAAAGGGCTGGAGAGGCGAGGTGGAGAGCACAGCAGAAAGGTGGATGAGTGGGGAGGCAATTTAGGAAACTGAGTGTCGAGAGGAGAGTGAATGCTGATGGTGGTGGTGGTGAGAGAGAGCAAAGCTGGGGGGGGGGGGAAATTAATGCACAGTGCTATTCCCTTTCATCTGTTTTCCCGTGTCTGCTCTGTCAAATTCCTCAGTCCCATTTCTTCTGCCGTTGTTCAGAGGCACGCTCTCACGCATCATTTCGTCCTGTGCCTTTTGCTCTTTTAACTTTACTTTCGAGATGCCGTGGAAAAGGAAAAGAAGAGCAGGGACAGTCACCTCTCCAATCACCTCGGAGACGCAGCTTCAAGAGATAGCATCTCCGAACGCCCAGGCAGCTGCAATCAACTCTTATTTTGCCACTGTAGCGCAGCAAGCCCAGCTGCGTGCATGCTTTTCCGACTGACCCCCCCCGAGCCGAGGTCAGTGTGACCCCTCTGTGTTATTAGCCCAGGCTCCGGCTCTATCACAAACTGAGCCTCAGAATGAAAACAGCTCTTCTGTTTGGTCTAGGTGAGGGGACAAGGCTTGCCGCTGCATACAGATTATTTGAAGCCCGCAAGAGTGACAGCGCAGATAAATAAACCTTATATTTCCCAGCTAAAAGAGGGAGGCAGTTAAGTAAAGAAAGAGTGTGTTTATCTTAATATTAAAACAGCAAGTATAAAAACAAGCCAAGCCATTACTTGGAGTATTTCTGTGGGATCTACACCACGGGAAATGTTTTTGTGGTTATATTTAGCTTTTGGATATCAAGTGCTCCCTGTCCTGACTTACATACATATATATAAACTTCCTTTGACAAAAACACATTCCTTCATACAGATGTTAACGCACAAACACACCATAAATGTACGTGTGAGCACATATGCGCACACACTGAAGCACGGCAGACAAACTAAAAGCACCCAGAGCTCCGCAGTAAGCAGAGCTACTTATCATCATCACCATGAGTCTTATAGCAGCTAATGTGTCTCTGCGGTGCCGTTGAGCATCGACATCAACATCAGCTGGCATGCTGTTCATTTACACCTCTTACAAGTCTTGATTTACAGCTCAAACTCTGCCAGGCGTCCAGGGAGATCACAGGGTGTGAATGTGTCGCTGCAAAGAAGAAGAAGAAAAAAAAAACACCCAACAAGGAATGTTGTGTTCCACACCCTTGAATTCAAAAATATTCTAAATGTATTGTACGAGCAGATACGGCCAACCTGTTCCAGTTAAACGCCCTAACTGATAAAATCCATATGTTTTTCTTTTTGTTATATTCCGTGAGGTCGGAGCTTTCATCTTCCTCACTCCTCAGCTCCTCTACATCACTCTAATCAAAGAGGACACGAGGACAAAAACAGGAAAAGGCCCCTCGCTATATGCTGTACCCTTCTCCATCCTCTCTCCAAAACCGTTTATGTCTCACCCAGATCCGTCTGTTCTCTGATTCTTTTCATGTCGGGGATGAACTAAGTTTGGTAGTTCCTGTTTTGGTACCTCTAATCAATTTTTTTGGGGGGTTAAAAGTGGACCAGCCCACACATAACAAGAGAATAAAGGGCCTGCAGAGATGATAAATGTCTCTATTGTCTTACGTCACCGGGCTGAATAGAGCGCATTTTTCACAATTAGGTGGTATGTGGCAAAGTTTAAGGAATAATGAAATCCTCCATATTACTTGTATTTTGGTGCTTGCAATAGAAAATTGCATGTGACAAAGCAGAGCAAGAAAAACACACTTCATTACGTTCGCTGTACGCGCAATCACAAGGTCTATTTGACAAAGAGCTGCTGCGGTATATATATATATGTGTGTGAGAATGTTTAGGGAGAGCCTGATCTTATCCTCCTTAAGCCGGAGTACTCGGGGCTCAAACCCCTGTGGATTCTCTGGGAAAACATGGCTGCCAAAAGCGTTGCATCACACACCCCGCAAAACCACAGCCCCCAGTATCCTCTCTCCTGAGACAGCCATTGTGTGTGTGTGTGAGTGTGAGTGTGTGTGTGAGAGAGAGAGAGAGAGAGAGAGAGAGAGAGAGAGAGAGAGAGAGAGAAATGCAACAATGGTCTACCCACGCATTCTCCATCTCAGCCCGGCTAACTTCAGTCACGTAAGAAGTCTACATAAGTTGGACTCTCACAGAGCCTCCTGTTAGTCACAGTATGCTGACAACTACAAAGAATGAGGGATAATCGTGAATGCTTCAATATGGCCTATTTGTGTGCAGTATATTTGTGTGTGTGAGAAAGAGAGTGTGTGTGTGTGTGTCTGTCTGCTTTGTTTTGCCTGCTTATTCTCCTGGGCCGATCAGGTTTTTATCTACAGGAAGTTCAAGCCGACTGAGTATCATGTGAGCCGTGCTTCCCATGACCGCCTGCGGTTGCTGTGCTGATATAAGGGTTCTGGTGGTGGCAGAAAAAGGCTCGGAGGACGGCTCCAAACACACCCCCATTACAGCTGGGAACAAAACAAATGACTACGATCATGCAAATGAGCTCCATAAACGGTTTACAGAATCGGTCCTGCCGCTAATGGGGATGAACATTTCGACGAGACCGCACTCTGTGAGATGAACACTCCTTGTGGTCAGTGTGGTTTTTGCTCTTATTGTGGTCAACAAATCACAAAACCCATCCTGGTTCTTATTTGCTTTCTTTTGTGGTTTTCTACACAAAGAGCTCTGCACATATAGTAACTCTCATGACCCAATCCACACAGTTTACACACATACTGTAGTTTCACAGGGCTGAAGGTGTTCCCATGCCCTTCTGAGTGATTGCAGATCGACTCCGCCGCGTCCCCCGAGGGCAGTGGCTGAGTAAGTGTTAGTGTTATTACCGAGTGAACCGCTTTAATGAGACTCTATTCAAACACTCCCTCGGCAGCTGATGCTGGACCGACAGGGCACGGAGGGGGTCACCATGTGAGTGACCCCATGATTCACCATTTTATGGATGGAAAACAGAGCCTGGGGGCTACGGTAAAGGAGGCGGGGCTTTTTGGGAGGATTTATGCAAGCGTCTGTAGCCCGCGTTCGTGTTTAACCTGCGAGCTCACCTTGTGGATCTCAGGAGGCGGGCATTGATCCACGATCGGCTGACAGTCATCCCTCGGCCTGCAGCTGTTTTCACACCAGCCGCAGAGGTGGCCCTGATCCTCGCGGCCCCAGCACTGGGAGCAGTCTGAGCTGCCCACTCCACAGTTGTACACCTCCACTAGAAGGAGAAGGGAGGTAGGGGGGCGAGACAGGGAGGCAATTATTATACTAATACAGAATCCTTGAACCGTGGCCTTAACTGTACTGTAGACTCCTAACATTCTTTTATAGCTGACTGTATGTGAACCATATGGGCTGCTTGTTGAATAACAACATAAGCATTTGCAGGATGATATATGCAGGGCTATAAAAATAAACCAGGAAAAAAAAGAGGAGTGGAAGAGAACAAAGCCAGCGAGAAACAGATGATTATGTTCATGTTCCAATGTGCCTCCCAGTGAGAAATCCCATTTGTATCACTGCATGTGCGTCTGTGCATGCATTTGTGCTCATATTGCAATGTGTGTGTGGGTGTGTAGGTGTGTGTCAGTGTGTGTGTGTGTGTATGCCCGCATGTGTTTTTAAAATTTGATGATTCTGCATGTTATGAAGCCGCCATCATGTCCTTAACAGTGCAGAGTGTCTGGCTGCGGCCCAGGGCTGTTGTTCACATGCTAGACACATGGAATGTGAACAGCACATCTGGGACCGGGATCGGCAAGGATCGGCTTTTATGCCAAGTTTGAACAACATGAGAGCCACTTTCCATCATCTCCCTGTTGTCATGGAGCTCAAACTGCATTTGCAACAACACATACGGACACTTGTACGCATTGCATCGATAACACCTTAAATTGCAGCTCCTTGTGTTCTATAATCATTATGTGTAATTAGATGGTCGCGGAATATGATAGTGTAGTAAATTACTAGTTGGCAAATTATGTGTTGTAATACACAAACTACTATTATTGCAAGCCAAAGCCAGTCTAACGCTGTTTGTCCCTGTAAGCGGTTCCTCCAGGTTTAATTAAATCCACCAGCCTCATCACAAAAAAACATTTGTGCACAGGTGAAATGCATTCTGGGAGCAACAGTGGCACGCTATGTCAGATTTTTTTCCTTGTTTTTGCCGGTTTCTAATTACGCTCAAATACAGGAGAGCCGAGCGAAGAGCTGAAGCGTAGCTAATGGAAACTGTATTTCTCATCTGTTGTTTTTAATTTGCATGTCTGCACAACAATGTCTCACCTCTCATGGGCTGAGGGCTGTCCACAAAGACACCCTCCGGCTGTCCACTAAAGCGTCCTCTCCTCAGGTTGAGGTGGTAAACCTGGCTCCTCTGGTTAGTGGACAGCTACACGGACAGAAAGGTACACATGCATTCACTCCCTCTAGATAATAATGGGTTCTTAGTCCACTTTTAAACGAGGGTTTATAATAATTGCAATAAAAACAAGTTACAAACAAGGCTTAAATCGAACAATAATGAACACACTGAACCAGTAAGTGCACAGTAACTGAGCTTCAGCTTCACTGATTTTCATTCTGACTTGGGTAAATGGACTCGTTAGTTGTTTACTGAAGGTTGTTGTCTGTACTTACTGTTACTCCGCTGCACTTGACAGTCGAGCTGTTCAGCCACGTGGCCTCATATCGCTGCTCTGTCCCAAAGTCACACTCCAGGTCCTCCCCCTGTCGTGAAAAAGCACTTATTTAAAACAATGTGCAGTATTTCAGCAATAACTAGCGAGCAAACTGTGATATCACGCTGTTCTGAGAATGAGATAACCCAAAAAGAGCTCTCTCAAACGTGTCTGGTAACAATTGAGTCGGTGTAACCGGGGAACTGGAATAACCCCGCAAAATTGTCCCTGCCAGGGAAAGATGCAATCCATTCAAAATTCATATTCATAAACATCTGGACTCCCACATCTCTGCAAGTCATCTGGGAGCCAGAGTAATGAATATGAATTCACTCTTGATAAAAACATGAGTTGAATGAGTTTCTCTGAGCCAAGATGTGTGAAGGTAAGACCATAAATAAGCTACGATAGGTAAGAGCAGTAAGAGGTCATTACTCAAAGTGGAAGAAATCATTTGTCTGCGAATCCCGCCAGTTTATAATTGGTCTATTTTCTATCGCCCTCTCCAGGACTATTTCTCTGTACTTTGTGACACCAGAGAAGCTTTTTTTTTTTTTTTTGGCTTCTGGAAAACTTCAACACACTGAAAAGTTTCCTGGATTTATGTTCAGTCTGAGAACTAAAACTACTGGAACCGTGTAATGCTGAACACATATCAGGACATCGTTGTCTTTAATTAATAACAACGAGCACATATTTACTCAAACTTCTCTGAAAATCTGATCAAACTGTTTCTTAATGGGATTACTCTGCATGCATGTAAACACAGTCAGTGCATAGCTGGAAATATTTCCTTTTTTTTTGTAATTTCACTTGAAACGCTTGTGTTCATTCTGCACTAAAGTAATCAATCAAATGAGAAAATACTCATCATTTGTCAAGTATTTGATTCCAACAGAATAGGCCTTACCATGTGGTTATTTAATAAAGGCGTTATTAAGATACTAAAATGACTTATATGGGGATTTGGCCCAACACTTGCAAGCTTGTTGCTACATGTTTTTTGGTTTGACTGTTTATCACAGTTAAGTCTAAACTATTTATATTATGTTCATCCCCAAAACAAAGTGTGGGAGCCAAACCAAAATTCACCACAAATCCCAGAGATTATTCAAGCATGCATTTATAGATACAATCATAATAAAATAGTAGTAACATAAACATCCAGTCACATCCAGGCTGCCCTTAGGAAGTGTGTGTGTGTGTGTGTGTGTGTGTGTGTGTGGATTTTGATGTGACTCAGTGTCTGTCACCATGGCAACACACTGGGGAGAGGGCTCTAAAGGCCGGCCCGTGTTAGGCGTCTGACTGACCGCGCCTGGCAACTAGTCAGCACTGGAATCTGTTTTGTGTCCTTATCAGTGATGCAGGATCAGCGCCTGACTCGCTCAGCATGGATTAAGAATGAGAATGGGAGTTTAAAAAAAAAAAAAAAAAAAAAAAAAGGACTCGCCGAATTTAAATTGAACACGAGTGAAATAAAGCTCCTGCCGCGTGTGCTGCCTCAGACCGACTGCATATTGTACACTGTGCTGACGAGGACACAACTCAGCTAGTCACAGTTAGACACCAGAGGCGTGGAGAGCCCACACAGCTGAGCCCAGAGCAACATAAGCATAAAGATACTCGCTCATTCTTCATTTTCATCTCTGTCTGGCAAACGGGGAGATCACCCAAGCTCTGTTTTCTCATTCATTGAAAACAGCAAGCGCACAAATATCCATCTGTGTTTAAACTCGGCTTGAAGCAAACACACCGTATGCTTCTGTGTTATTCCAATCATTTTCACAACATGCATATTGGACACAGGCCAAGTCCTGCTTCCGTAGCTGGAGGTTGTCTGGCGTACCTCCTGGATGTTGCTGAGGGACAAGGTGAAGTCCTGGGCCATTTCTGACGGCGACGGAGGAACGTCTGAGGCAACCAGGCTGGGACAGGAAACGGTGTTCTGTGGAGAGATGGGATGTTCGGGCAGGAAGTGACATATAGGAGTTAAAGAAAACAATGGCTCCCCTGCACACATCCGCAAACCCAAAATACCTGTCCTGTTTATCTGGAAGGAGGAGGAAATGAGAGGGTAAAGTCTCGCTCTGAGGGAAACAACAATAGCTTCAAATAGAGACGATGAGGGATTAGAATAACAGACCCAGAACAGGAAAGCCCACCTCCTCATCTCTTTATGAGCCACATTACAAAGACCTCATCGAGCTTTTTTACATGCTTTAAAAAAAAAAAAACTAAAATTTTACGAACCGAAAGCCGTAGGCCTCTTGTGCTTGTTTGTTTTTGTACATCTGAAACGGGATTTATTACATTTGCTTCGAAAAATCCAGCGATTACTTTCCTGCTTCACTTGTTTAAACAAATGGAGCTCTTTCTCTTTGTCAAGGGGGTCTTGTGATATAAAGCGGAACATTAAACAGTCACTGCAATAAAACACTAGAAGCAAGACCACTTGACCAGTAGCTGACCAGAGCACTGTGAGTCACATCCTCACCCCTCTAACTGGGACCAGTGTGCTGGGAGGACGCCTCCTCATGCAGAGGCCCTGCAGATCTGGCTCGGCAATAAAAAAAAAACCCAAAGGGGACGGGAATAATATGATGGCTGACTTAATCTTAAAAGTTGTCAGGAACACACCGGGGAGCTTTAATTGGTTTCAGTGAGGCTACTGTAGTTTCGGATAATTTTCCCAGTTTTATGGCCTTTTCTTCGTGCGCTCGTGCCAAAACAATTTGATTTGCTTGCATGTCAGAGTAGTTTGCACCCTCGTGGGGCTTCGCGTTGCCAAACATACATCTACATAACCTCTTTGTACAGTCACCTACTTAACATGAGGGAATACAATGTGTAAAACCGAAGCTGGAAATGTAAGTATAGATTTATCTCTACAAGGCATTTAATAATAATTCCCTACAAAAATAGGGAAACAATGAATCTATTTTTCCACATGCTGGGATATCAAAACAAACTTTAGAGGAGCTTTAAAATGGCACTTCACTCCTGTAAGGAGTCTGTTAAACCAAAACCTCTTGAGCTTTTATAGCGGATTTCAACATACTGTGGTTGGGACACTTGTAACCTCAAACTGAATTACCACATGGCTGCTTTTGCTCAACCCGTCTGGACCCAGATCATTACAGCACACAAGGAGTTGTTGGACTGCTGAGTCTGGATTATGTTGGACTAGTGGGATGTTAATATTATGAGACCCCTGCAGGCGTCTGTGTGGTTTGTGGATTAAAGAGATAAAAAGGAGGATTGCTCACCTCCAGCACGTTGGGCTTTGACTCGTCTTTACTGGAGACACAGAGGTGGTTGTCGGGGTCCCAGTAGCACTTCCACCTGGTGCTCAGGCAGCTCACACATCTGTCATAGATGGACACACATACATGGAAAGAGTTGAGAAACAAGGATCAGTCCCCCGTATCTCCCTCTGACCTGTTCCCATGCTGTAAATACAGGCTTTTCAAAAGTTGAATATGTGGCCCCATTTTGAGAGGCTGAACTGTTTGAGGCATCGGAGTTTAGTGCTAATAAAAGGAAGTAATGATTAGTCACAGCAGCAGACACATTCATTCCACAGTTGCAACACAGCGAGTCAGGAGGGCGAACTGGACCAAAGCTGCTGAGATGAAAAAAGAAAAGCACTTCTCTATAAACACTCAGTGTGTGTGAGTGCTGCCTCCTGTAATTCTATCACTGTGAGCACCGTTTTGAGTTTTACACCAGCTAAGTGAGGACATATTAGCGGGTAGGTCCATCAGCAGCTTGTAGACTCGATTTGTTCAACAATAAAAAGGTTAAATTCATGCCCCCTTTAGAAGCTGTTATTTGCAGTGACTTGTGGCGAGCATTAAAGCTGCAGATATTCCTCTTCAGGTTAAATTATAAAATATTCTAGATTTTATTCTATCATTTCAACAAATCCCATGAAAAGACTAAATCAACATGTAAAAGAAGAAAAAACACATTATTCTTCTTACAAATAAAAAGTTGAACTTACATGCAATAATAGGCCACGCACCCTTGCACCATTCATTCAAGACTATTTTTTTGGGGTCGGAGGGCGGGGGTTCGCTGCTACAGCCTTACTTTGTGTTTCCTGAGCTGCCTCCACCTCAATGTCAATCTCTAAAGGGCAAAGGGTTATATTTCTGGGGTTCCTGTGTAGCCGGCGGATATCAGGGCCAAGACTTCCTTTTCTGTGCGCTGCTCATTGTTTACAGTCCGATCAGCGAGATGGAGTTGAGGGACGACGAGTACGGCCAGATTGTTTCACATGTATCCAGTTCACAAACTGATTTTAAACCAATAAAAAGCTAAATCATCACCAGACGACAGCCAGTGGGTTCCCAGATTGCATTTCAGCCAATGCGTTCCGCCTTTGCCTTTGCATAAAGGCATTTGTGCTGAACTTACTGTTCGTTTCAAAATTCTCCGAAATGCCGGCGGGCGTACAAACAAAATGTAGAGTGAACAATTAAAAAACAGCAACGAGTGTAACTAGCAAAACGCCAACCAACATCAACAATGCCGGGGAGGAATTGTAATTACCTGTAAACTCATATCTCATATTCATGGCCTACTTTATTGCCTTTGTACAAGCCCTGTAAAGGGACAAGTCAAGTATCAAAAGCATTAAAATGAAACAGAAGGTTGACTTTCCCGTAAACAGTTTGAGTTGGCTGGTTAAATATTTGCTCAAATGTTGATTTGTTTTTTAGACCTTATCAGTGAACTACTTTAGACAGACGTCTGAGAAGCTCTGCAGTGAAGACTCGCCTGGTTACAAGAAATTGCAAACGCGCAACCAAAGGCCAGCGACTCCTCATGCAGCCTTCGCGCACGACTCACAGGCCGCGATTATGTCATTTTCTGAAACACACATCTCTATATCCGAGTATAAACTAGAGTTTTGGGGCTTTAGGTTGTTTTTTTGTACGTGGACCACAAACATCTGAGTGATAAACTAGCTAAACTGGAACACCTCCGCTGTACAGTATGCGAGTGTGTGTCACTGCATTGCCTCCGGGAGGAGACAGATGTCCCACACTAGGAATGATAGCGCCTCCAGTGATAGCAGCACTCTGAGGAGGTCTCTAGACTGGGATGGGGGAGTGGGGGGGTAGGGGGGGTAGACTGGGATAGGTGTAAAGGGATGTGGAGACGTAATCGAAACATGTGTGTGTTCTGATTAGAAGCAGACGGCCCCCTCTAGGCTCTTATC
>NW_022280035.1:2040440-2080699 GCF_004355925.1 Anarrhichthys ocellatus | reverse complement strand
GACAGAGACGGACGAGGGGAAAAAGAAAGAAGGAGGGCCAAAAACTTGGGACATGAAAAGCAAATATAACGGAGAAAAAAATGTGTGTGTGTGTGTGTGTGTGTGAGAGAGAGAGAGAGAGAGACACACATAAAGAGAGTGAGAGAAGCAGTGTGAGAGGGCAGGTTAGGTGGTTGTCCTACTGGGCTGCTTGGTGAGACTGGAATGCTATCGTCTGGTTGTCATTAACACTCTGCCTAGTGACCACTTTGAATGGGTCATGGCAGAACTGACTACACACTCTCTCTCCCACACACACACACACACACACACACACACACACAGACACGCGAAACAGTCACAGAGAGAAACAGGTAAACTGATTTAACACAGAAATTGTCGTATCATGAATTAAGACGCCTTAAAACTGGAATTTGTAACATTCTCAACTTAATAATATCGTCTTTAGACACCCTGACTGGTAAAGTCTCACATCTTTCAACACACGACTTTTTGTTACAATTTTGAAGCTCTCAATGACATCACTGTGACATCATCAGGGTCATCTTCTGACAGTAAATATCCAGTGACCCTGCCCACGAAACTCCAAGAAGACATTATACAACTGTGTTCCTGAGAAGTGAAATTACCTTCTCGTGTAAAATTGGCCCCTTTAAAAGTTCTGTAGCTATTTTCCATTTAATTGTTGATTTGTCAATAATTCATGAAACTTGGGAGACCTGCAACGATTAGTCAATTAATCGACTACATTGATAATCAATTCATAAAGCTCCAGCTGCTCAATAGTGAGGTTTTGCTTCTTGTCTTTATCTTATGTGTCAGCAAATGTTTGTTCAGACAAAACAAGCAATTGGAAAGACGTCACCTTGGACTGACTACTTTAGTTTTCACCCTTCTCTGACATTTGATAGACCAAGCGGCTAATTATTATTAATTATCATCATTCAAGAAAATAACTGATAGATTAATCAATAATAACGGCATCGTCTCACTTCGTTGTTTTGTGCTGAAAATGTGTTTCTGAATCACAAAGTAATTAAAGCAGCACAGGATGTCAGTTTGCAGTAACTTCCTTGTACTCCCTATGGGATATTGATGGTTTGCACGGATTCTCGCACGTGCAGATTATTGAACCCAAAACCGTTTTCAGCTTTAACATAAAGACACTATGATGGCACAAAACAGGAGAGACTCTACATTGTGGTTTAATCGCGGAGAAGTGGCTCATAACACTCTCTTTAGGCATTATTAAAAAAAAGCAGCTTGAAGTGATTAAAATCAGAGTATAGCAGCTCCGCAGTTTGCAGCCCAATACTCATCCTGTGAGAATGGCACTTTGCTCATTATCACCTTCAGCAAACCGCCGTCTAATTTCACACTCCTGAACCTCGCCGAGCACCGAGGCCGTGCGCACATATTGGGTGCAGTCTTGCACGCGTGTACCTTCAAACTGCTGTGTTCACACATCCAGACTGTTTTCACAAAGTGAACAAAAGGACACACCCAAACGAATTCAATCGCAGGGAATCAGTCGAACACTCACACACACACATACACACACACACACACTAATGCCCCTCTGAGCCTGGGATCTGCCCATCAGATAAAGTGGATCCTCTGACATGGTTCAACATGCAAGAGGAAGCCAGCTGGATTGCCTCAAGATATGAGAAAACCCTCTTTTGTGACCAGGCCATACAAGTCACAGTCCTTCACAAAAACAAACATCAACACGGACCAGCCAGACATACGTATCCAATTTCCTTTGGCTTAACGTTTACAGCATATTAATCCCACATTTGATCCTGCGCTGAGAAACCTTGAGTAAGCCAAATACACAATGAGCGCTGCAAGAGGACGTGTCGGCAATATTTACCCACTGAGGCGCCCTAAATAGAAAGCAGAGGAAAAAACAGGAGAGGCGGAGGTTAGGGTCGAGCCTTCGCTGTGCTCGATCTACAATGCCGAGACACGAGCTGACATCTGAGTGAGGCCATAGCTTGGCTATAATCGTAGTTTAGTGGTATTTAGGTTTCATTTAGAAAGGTTTGTTTTCATGGATCGCCTGCAAATCAAGATGCCAGTGGATGAAGGTCTAAGCAGCGGTGGAATTTCACATCCTGTAGTTAAAGCCATAACAACAACATTTTCTGTTGATTGCGGCGGTCCGAAAGTGGTTCTGTTTCCTCGCACCAGAGTCACTTCAGAAAACCTCTAATTTTACTGCAGCAGGCGTCTGAAAGTCTGCTACGTTCGGTTCTATCCCGCCTCAAGTGGCCATTTGAGGAGCTGCAGATTTTGGCACTTCCATGTTGGCGACGGAGGTTTTGTCGCTTGGAGGTGAGGCATCACAGCAATGCTTTTACTCACACACCCTGAATAAATAAAAAAAATGTGACAATGAATGTGCGACTCACGACGTCTTGGGGTGTATCGCTCCGGTCCTCTCGCAGTCGTAGATGATGAAGCTCCCAGATGCCACAGATGTGCCATTCACCTTTATCGCCACAGAAACGGTCAGATGATCTGCAGAAACAACAGGCATATAAACAACACGGCACGCGTTGAGCATTTCAAGATGGTATCACTGTCATAACACAAACAGCGAGGCATCGACTTTGAAAGACAAAAGGGGGAAATTACATTCATTCTAGTACAGCACACAAAGACGAGCCACATAACTGTACTTGTATTGTGAGCAGAGATAAGGACGGCAGCATCGGCACACGGATGTTCTCAGTCTCACCTGTGCCGGGGAGGATTGGTTGGTAGTTTTCTCGAGGGAGCAGGGGACAGGTCTGGATCTGAGCGGGACCGGAATCCAGGTGCACCGTGGCAGCTGTAGAAACACCCGGACCATATTCGCACTCCACCTGGGAGCCGACCAGATCGGGAACACTGCCATTTATCAGGATGCCCACATCCTACCACGAAAACAGAAACACGAGAGCATGAATATGAATTACTGCTCATCTTAACAGAAGTCAATTACTGACTGAAGTCCACATTCCCACGCACATGAATTGAAATCCAGGGTATGTACAGTTAGTCTTGGGTGGAGGGCAAATGGCGCTGGCATTACTTCAAGTTGCTACAAGGAGCGAGAGAGATGGAGAAACTAATGTGCAATGAACAAACAGATGGTGCGGTGCTACATTCACATCTAAATGTGGCTACATGTGATGAAGTATGACAGACGTATAATGAGAAAGATAACACCTCACTGACATGACTGATTTTCAGCTAAATGATTTCAATGTGAGAAAAATGGAGGGAGGAGAAGGAGGGACAGAGATTGTGACGCAGAGAGGAAGAGAAAGATGACATGTTCCGCGGCTCAGCAGATACGAGCCGGAGCGGCCGGCAACATGCGCTAAACATATCTAAAAAATCGGCCCTATTGTTCGGCGGAAGGGATCATTTCCTGCCGAAGGCCCCGACTTCCTGCCTGCTGCTTCCTGTTTGGGGAGACAACCTTGAGCGGCGCTTCCTGAGGCTCTGAAGGATGCCTGCGGATCGGGCAGCTGGTAGATCTATTACAGCCCAAAGCCAAACTGACCTACATAACAAGCAAACACCCACACTTAATGAACCAATTAATGACCTGTCGTCTCTCAGCCTCGTCTAATTATGAGCTGTAATTAAAGGTCAAATATATTCCGAGTGTCAAAATTCGGTGAGCTAATTATCATAGTGTTGTTATGCTTCTGTGAACAGTTTACATGAAGGTGTGATGCAGGGACTCGTTCTGCCAAAATATTTGCAAGGTTTGATTAAAATCAAAATCCATTCAACACAAGATACAGGTGAAGGGTGAAGAGATTATCATGGATCTCGGGGCTTCTGTGTTTGTCTGAAGGTTTAACTTGTATTTCTTCATTTGGCACAACATGTAAAATCATGCAGTTTATGTTCTTGATAATATTACTCGTTTTGTTCCACAATGTGTTCATTGGTTGATGAAAATGGGGTGAAACAATATACTGTAGAGTTTAATCTTCACAGTATAGTATGTTTGCAGTATGAATAATAATTACTATACTTTCATATTTTTAAAAAAAGGATGGTAATCAAACTGCCACATTGGAATGCAACTTCAAATTAAATATAACAAAAGATTCCTAAGATTACGTTTTATTTCACAGACACTCTTTGGGGCTGTCTTGCCACTGTCATCAATTTGCTGAAATGTTTTCCAGGTGCGAGTAACTTCCTCAACAGCATCCTCAAAAATCAAGCAGATCTAGTAGAGCACATTTCCGTCACTTTTTCAGACACAGTTAGATTTACTGCGTGGAATGGATTCGGGATGCAGCAACAGATGTAAATATCGCAGCCCATCAGGCCGATCAATGTATCCTACGATTGTAATAAATGCAATACTAATTCTAGCAACCAGTCACGTTGCAGTTTACTTAAATGCCATCACTTATTAATCTTTTGATTATCATTTTATTTCTTTTTAATTAGACATTTGTGTACAATTGTCATAATAAGCATACGAGTTATGGCTAAAAAGAGAGTCACGATGGACGTTTGAGCCAAATCTGAAGAAATGCCTCCCAGGCGTTCCTGAGAAGTCACATTCACGAGAATGGACCAGACGGACGGACAACACGAAGACATAATGGCTCTGGTCACAGCTGTCACCCACACGGAGGCATAATGAAGAGCCGCTGGATAAAGTTTGGCTGCTGAAGGGGTTTGAACGCCGCAATATTCTCACCCCAGCCTGAATTACAACAAGAAGCCTAAAAATAAATGGCATCAAACTCGGACGATGTTATAGCCTGATAGTGTATGAGATCAGATGTCTCATAGTAATGAAGTAATAATAAAGTAACACGATGCCAAGACGCGTGGCCGGAGCCAAAGAGTACACAGTTATATATAAATACACAGGTTAATACCATTGGTGGATTAGAGTTTGCTGACGAGCAGAAGAGATGGTTGAAGCTTTGACTCTCGCTCTATTGAGCGGTAAACTCTCTCACGTCCAGCCGAGGTGGTGACATTAACAATCGTTACAACTGCCACTGAAGCTGACTGAGAGAAACGGGGACAGGCACCTCGCCATTTTGGCTCAGAACAATGAAAATAATCGCATCAGATTATATTACAGCTTCTACGAGGTTGAGATTCCTGAATGTCACAAGCTAATTACATGACGGCTGGAATGAATAACCAGACACAGTTATCTCACGAGTGGATATTAACGTGTGATAATAATCAGATATTCTCTTTTTTCTAAGTCTGTTAAATTTGATTGCGTGTTAGAAAAGGTAGAATAGGTTTGTTATTGATTTCCTGAACTGTGAGAGTTATAGTCCAGTCTGCTCTTTTGCTGTTTTGGAGCAACAGCTGGAGGCTCGGAGATAACTTTCCTGCTGAGCCACACGGAGCAACGGCACGCATCAAAACACAACGTTAATCACTGTCAGTAAACGGCTAAAGAGAAGGAAGCAGCTGTGTATGGCATGCTCTGTACTGCTGTGCCACCGGTACGCTCCGGTTTTACACACACACACCTGGTTTGCTGTTTTAGGAGCAAAGTGATTGACGTAAACTAAGTTCTCATTGTCTTGCGACAGTTTAAATAACTGTGAAAGAACAACTGATAGAAGTGCGTGTTCAGATCAGTTGTACGCTGCAGGAAACACGCCTGCAGAACTGATCGCATTAGTAACGCTCCAAACTGTAAACAGCCACAGTGACGCGTTTCATCGGCAGCGTTAGATGTCCAACGTGCATCACGTTATATTCTGACTTTGTACATCACATTTAACTTTACCAAAACCAACGCGAGAGCAGTGTGAGTGAAGAAACACACATTGTTGTCATATTGTTATAGATTACAAAAACCCGGAAATGAGTCAGCATTTCTGTTTCCTTTTTTTTATGGGTTTTTTGTTAGATGCCTGTAAAAAGGTCTGTGAGAAATTGTAATGTTTTGTACTACAATATAAAATACATCAGTAAATACTCTTCTTGTGAGTTTCGAAGCTTATATGTGAATTAAAAAAATGGTGGTCGCTAGCAAGTGGCTAATCGAGACTACAAAATGTCATCCCTCCCGGGGTTTGCCTACAAAAATACATCATCCCCGCAGCACTGTGTATAAAGAAAATGCTATTTATAGCCACTTTAACATTCTCAGTAAAGTCAACTTTACCAAAAACGTGCACACACTGTGAGGAGGAGATTGGGGTGAAGGGAGCTGCTCCAGTAAAACAGTGTTGGCATGACTTCATCAGCTGAGTCGTAATAATAGCGTGTATAATAATAATAATGGTGAAAGGTGTCAGGTTATAAAGGTGGTCATGAGACGTCGGGGTTCATCCGCTTTAAATACGCTGCCCCCATTACAAGCATACCTTGATGGGTGGGAGGAACAAGAGTGAAATAGGTGTGATGGACAACAATAACAGCAGCGGGAGATTTTACCTTGATGTCTGCAGCGATGCTGATCTCCGGGGGTGTCAGGGTCATGGAGGGACACTGCTGGGGGCCCTCACCCATGCTGATCCAGGAGCGGGCCAGCAGCCCCTGAGCACACTCCTTCTGGATGGTGCATCTGGACAAAGTGACAGACGATCACATTCATCATGTCATATCGACGTGCAGATTTAATTAGAGCACAAAGAGACAGGGATATTTGGAGATTGTACTGAATACATCATGGAAACTTAAATCCAGAAACTCAATTTTCTAAGCTGGTCTGCACAGAAAACTGAGCTGCAAAAGTTATATATATATATAAAGTAATTGTTTGTTAATGCCACAGCTGGTAATCGAGACCCAATCAGTCATTGGACTACCAGACTGAGCTTCAGGGTCAATGTTTAATCCTTTGTGAGGAGAAAAAGAAACTTCTGCGTTTTCATTTCATCCCAGGACTTGACGAATTCTCACCGCTGGGTTTCACGGTCCGCTTCCCACAGATTTATGAGGTGCTCCGGTCTCCTAATGTCACATTCAGACCTCGGCTGTCAGTTGGTTCGGCTCAACACGAGAGACTACTTGACTCTAGGTCACGCACATTTCTATGGCAACCCGTCCTGCAGGATCAGGGGCCAGTCGCCAATAGCTGAATAAAAAGAATGCACTGCTGATTCTTAATGCGCGTGGACTAACAGTGTGTTTCTGTGTGGACGTGCACAGAGAATACAGTGTGTTTGCGCCAATCTGTGAGTATAATGAATGTCGAGGACAGAAGAATTGTGAGAGGGCATTCAACAAGCAAGGTGGCCTCGTACTCTCTGCTTCACTAATGAACTTCACCGGCCGTTGGCACAGAGCTCAGTTCATCCGCAGAGCAGACTGGAAGGACAAAGTGACCTCAGAGTACGGAGAAACCAAACAGGCCCCATTTAGCAGCGTCCTCACAAGCCACATAGTGAGTTTGGCACATCCCACTTCCCTCTCACACTTCTATAGTTGTTTTAAAAT
This sequence comes from Anarrhichthys ocellatus, assembly GCF_004355925.1. Lineage (NCBI taxonomy): Eukaryota > Metazoa > Chordata > Actinopteri > Perciformes > Anarhichadidae > Anarrhichthys > Anarrhichthys ocellatus. Next base: position 2,073,250 of record NW_022280035.1, on the reverse strand, counting down.
AAAGCGTGTGTCTGTGTGCCCCGCGTGCCTCCAAGTGTGAGTATTTGCGTCCGGAAAGCCAGTGTCCAGATTCTCCGTCCCGTCGGCACTGAGGGACTGAGAGGGGCGATGAGGTCCGCCGCTGAACTAAAAATAGAGCCGAGTGCCTCTGCAAGCCGCACAAAAAGCCCCAAGACACAATCAAACTCTGGACACACTCAGCAGTCGAATACACTTGAAACTTGTTACGCTATTGATCTAGTTTTCATTTAGAAAGTTGTTCTTTGAGTACGACTGGGGTATTGCTGCTGTCAGCGAGAGTACCGAAGTGATGCTTTTTTGTTTTTTTTTACCTCTCTACATTTTGTACAGACATTCATGGTCCCCAGAGGATGAATTATTGTTCGTGTTCTTCTGACGTTTCATCCAGGTAAAAATGTCAAACTTCTCAAACAAGCGCTTTGCCCCCATAAAATATTTGATGTTAACTTTCAGTATTTTTTTGGTACTCAATGCTACAGACACACTTCGATCTGCACTCAAAAGGATCCAGGTTCCAGTCCTATCTTTGAGATTACAACCATTTGTGCCATGAATTACGTCACTCGTTTTGAGATTTATTTACATTTCATTTTGAAATCACGGCGTAAAACGAGGCCAAAGTGGCCTGCTTGTTTTCCATCTGGAAGAATATATTTAGATTATCAAGTAAACTCCAGATTTTATCTTTAAGTACTGAATACATCATAGATGCCACTTGGTATAAACGGAAGCAGGCGTCCAGGAAACGTCATCTTATGATCTCAAAAAAGAAAAAGACATGCAGTCTCAGATGAACATCAACAAACGCTGCGTGATTTGAAACGACTGGCTGGCAAAATCACATCATGATGTCTTCGTCTTTCTCTATTGTATCTATTTTCTTCTCCCTTAAATGCATTCATGACTTGCCCACTTGTTTACAAAAGTCTTTGATCAAGTGCAGCAGTGAGGAGAAGTACATTCAAAGCCCTTCTCTCCTCCCTTAAAGGCAACAACTTAACACATACATACACACACACACACACACACTACTCAACTACCTCACAACAGCATGCTGACTTTTCAAACAGCTCCTTAAAATAAACAGAGTCAACATATGCAGCTAGAATATGACCCGAGAAAACTCACCACCTTCTAAGTGTCTGTTCGACAGATAAGGTGGGAAACCAGTGAGACTGTTAAACAGCCGCAGAACATACAAGCTCCTAACTGCACACACACACACACACACACACACACACGTGCGCGCACACACTCATAAATTCAGTGTGAGATAAGCGTGATAATTTGTGAACAGCAAAGACTGCACATGACGCATAATTTGATTCAAATAAAGATATTTAAGTGCTTTCTTGTGACATGTGGCAGATTAAACCGGCTCCGGCGTTGGAGAGTGATCAAGGACTGAGCGTTATCTCTGGTGGAGGGACTATCTCGCTCTGTTCTTCAGACAACAATGCCGACTCCAACGAGCGAACAGACAAGCTCTACATGCAGACGTGCTGAGGGACGTCAGAGCCATGAATAAAATGAAAACCGGCACCCACGGAGACAGTTGTAACTTCACAGATTGCGAGATAGACCCCGAGTGGTCCTTCTTTCAACCCCCCTCCCCTTTTACTCTAGTATCAGACAGCAAGGTGATGGAGGAGTCCGTCCACCCCCACACTTCAACCCCCTGATCCCTCGGGCTCTGAGGCCACAGCGCCAGCTCAGTGGCTGGCATGACTGGTCAAACAGTGCATCAAACACACACATGCACACACACACACACACACAGACACGTATGACATCAGCTCCCTGGCCTCTGAGAGCCAGACAGCGACGCACACTCGCACTGACACTTACACACAGGCTTACACACTTTGACATTTCCTTGTCAAAAGAACCAGTGTGCACTCTCCCTCCCACCGCCATCATCACAATCAACGCTCCTTTGTAGAGGGATAGAGAGGAGGACAAGGGCACTGGGGAGGAGGAGAGGAGGACTAGGGAGACAGAGAGGGAGGTTGAGAGTGGGATAACTAAATTCTCAAAGCTACTGGAAAATACGAAGGCGAGGAAAGGAGAAAGGAGGAGGAGCGGGGGGGGGGGGGAGCTGAGGGCAAAGAGAGAGAGAATCACGAGGGTAAAAAAAATAAAAATGCAGTGAAGCGAGAAAAGGACTGGGATAAAGAGACGACACATAGTTAAATAAGGAGAGGAGACAAGAAGATGACAGCGAGACAGTCCGACCACACACACACACATACAACTCTCATCCGTTCCACTCTTCCAGCTCTGAATGGCCCCTGGCGATGCCAGAGCCTCTAGAGCTGCAGCACAACTCCTCACAAAATGCACTATCTCGCCTGATCTGCTTTAATCACCAATCAACCAAGCAATTGACACACGCACATGCAGACAACAACAACACACACACAAACACAAACAAACAAACAAACATAGCCGGACGCCACACGTTGTAGCCAGAGAGTCGGCCCTGAGAGAGCCACATTAATCACAGTGCGCTCTCTCACTCGCTCACACTTCAGCCAAGTCACTCCTCGCTGGGCGCTCCCAGCCTGTCAATCCCTCCCTAAACTACCACGGAGGCACGGGGACCGCTCAGAACTATGATGTGACTCCCTCAGACTGAGGCCTAATGAAAAGCAAATCAATTGTGCTATTCCAAGCCCCAAAACACGCTCCCTCACTGCCAGGGCTCATTCAGCCGAGCGACATTTTGAAATTGAGAATGAGGGGTGATGAAAACCGGCAAACCAGAGTCAGTGTTTTTTTTTCTTAATCGATTCAAACGCTAAAAAGTATGAAAACGACAAGCTCAAATCGTTTTATTGTGCCAATCAAGCTGATCTTTTACTGCTTCAGAATGAGCAGTAACTTATGTCGACCGCTCACATGAACAGCTGCAGCGTGATCACTGCTTAAATATAGACAGAAGAGATTTCCACCATTTCTGAAACACTTTAAAAGGACGCGGCATGTGCGTGACACCGGAGCGTATGATAATTTGGTTGAATTATACGTCTTACTGGCAGCAGAGGAGAGAGGCTGAGAGCCATAGCGGGGCATTTTAACTGGATGGATGGAGAACAAACAGAACAAACTGTGTGTGTGTTTCTCACCGATTCTCCAGAGTACACCAGCCACAGTGGGCGTCGCCTGCTCCCAAACAGTCGCCGCAGCTCCTCCACTGGTCGCAGTCTGCCACCTTCACCCTCAGCATCTACACACCACAAACACAACATTTTAAACACACTGTATTTTAGACAAAAGATTCATGCAGGCCTTTAACAAAGAACCGGTGCTGAAACAATTGACAGAAAACAACAATTCTGATAATCAAATCGCCATTTCTCAAGAAGAAAATGTGGTTCTAGCTTCCTACATTTGAGTATTTGCTGCTTTTCTCTGTTTTGTAACTGAAATATGTTCGGGTTGTGGACTGGTTAGGTCACCTTGAGCTGTGGGAGAACTACTTAACTGACGTTCAGGTACATTTGCGCTGTACGAGGTGCAGCCACATCCTGTCATTAAGCCTGACGTATTGGTTTGGAAGATGCGACACCGAAACCTATTGAAGGTTTGAACACATCTTTCGCCGCAAAATATGCGAGTGCTCAGCTAAATCGAGGCGAGGAGGATTCGCTGGATGTGAAATGAGGTCTGATCGTTGTTATTATTCTCCGTGCCGACAGAGGTGGGGAGAATCAATAGACGTCCTGAGAGCGGAGCCGTCGCCGGCAGCCACATTCTTACATGGTGAGACGTCATGAGATAAAGAAAGTTGCTGTCGTTGGGGTCGAAGGTCATGATGTGGTGGACCGCCTCGCTGGCGGGCAGCTTCAGCGTCCACTGATTGGCCACGGTCATGTTCGGCAAGAGGGTCAGCTGTGAAAGAGACATCAGAGCAGAGGACACAGGTTGGAACAGATGCAGAACGTTGCAGTAAATATTTTCCCCAAGGTTAATTCAACCGGGAAAAGTTAACTGAGCGACATTTTGCTTCACAAAGAGAACTCCTCAAATATATGAGAATTGCTCGAAATAACCGCAGCAGTTTTTCTGTTGATCAAGCAACTCAGTTCAAATTCAGAGCCAGGTGTTTTTTTCTCGGAAGAGGCAGTTTTTTTTATTTTGATTCACTTCCTCCACCTGCTTTTGGCAGCGGATTCATGTCAGCAATCCACATCGTGATCACTCTTCTGACTCTGAGGCAACTGCTACCGAGCAATAAGGTGTTTTAGGAAGATAAACATTCTTTTGTATGAAAACTTTAGCTCTGAACCTGACTGAGATACACAAGTCAGCACATATAGATTCATGTATTTACATGCAATAGCTGGCAGATTCTGTTAATTGTACTTTTCTTCATCACAAATGCTCCTATGTTCTATTTCAAAATATTTTCCAAGCCTCAAACATACAGTATTTTAGGAGGTCCTTTGTTCGAGCTGTGCGCCTAATCTCGTTTTGCTGAGTAGTGATTTATCTACGCGCTGCCCTTCCTGCAGCTCCAGATAATAAAGCGGGTGACATGTTCTCACGTACGCACACAGATATGTGCGCACACACACACACACACACACACACACACACACACAGAGCTATGTAGCAAAAACAAACTGTGCCGAGTGAGACTTCCTGTCACGCAGACAGTGAAAGCTCCCCTCAATGGAGACATCCTGAGGAACTGGCAAACTGACCAGCATCTGGTGACAAGCACGGGTTCCGTCACTTCTCCATCCACTGAGCACACAAACACAGAAACACAAACACACACACACACACACACACATACAGACACACAAACACAAACACACACACACACACACACAAACACACAGACAAACAAAACTATCACCACCCACTGAGACGCTGCTGGTTAATGTTAAACCAGAGCAGACAGAAGCTTAGCAAACCATTGGCTTAACCTGTGATGAGGGGCATTATCTCAACCTCCAAATATCACTGTCGTTTTTATAACACCACTTACCCATCTACACACACACACACACTTCTGCCGTGGAGATAGCAAAACAGCTGTGCTATGTCTTCACCCCACACCCGAGAGACTGCAAACACATACGCTGAGTGACACAGTGAGGAGCTGGTAAACAACAGCCCACACACCTGGACAGGGAGCAGAATAGGAGCGGAGAGGAGGAGGAGGACGAGGAAGAGGAGGAGGAGTGAGGAGAGCTGTGGCCCATTGCGCCACCAGGTCAACCAACAAAACACCTGCTGTCCTGGCAGGTCACTCTGACTCCATTCTCTGTCTATCTGCCTGGAGATGAAAGGCCCTATTCAACTAAGGAGTGCTCAGCTGCTGTGCGCTCATTCACAATGTACGTGTGTGCGTGTGTGTGTGTGTCTGTGTGTGTGAATGTGTACCTGGGTGTAAAGGAGAGAGAATAAAGAGATGGTGGGACAAGAGGGAGAAAGAGATAAAGTCTGTTTGTTTGCAAAAATGAATCAAAGGGCCCTTTTATATTTGAGACGGAGCTCGAGAGGAGACAACGAAGCGACGAACTGAGAAGTGGTGGGAGTGGATCGACTGCAGGAGTAAAAATGAGTGAGATAATAGGCGGTCACTGCGAGGGGCAGAAAAATAGAAGTCAGCTGTAATGGGGGAGGGAGAGACTTCATTAAGAAATGCATGTAATTACAAATTACTTCACTGAGGGCCCTCTCAAAGACAGTAAAAGAGGCCTAACTTAATCTCAACCACTGTTCCCCTGTGTTTAGCCTGAGCCAAACTCACAGTCAGAATCACATTACACACACTAACAGCACCATTAACCTCTGAAACAGCTCTATCCTCAGGGCTGACACACACACAGAGGCACAGACAGACGCTGCCACACACCCCCTCACACACACACACACACACACACACACACACACACACACATACATACACAAACAATAAAATATGCATAAAGCTAAAAAGCACAGAGTATGTTGTTGCCCAAGGTCACACTAAATACCATGCGTCCTATATAACGAGGTTGCCACACTCACACACACACACACACACACACACACAGTGTGAGAGAACACACATATAGCACATAATCACAGGGTATGCGTTCATCTCTGAGTAAACACATGAAATCACTAAACCACTCACACTGGCCTACAGACAAAGTCAAACACCTAAAAACACAGTCAAGCCTGCAATCAAGCAAACAGACACACAGGCGCTCACACCAATGTTTTGCATCTGATATAAACCATACAGAAACTAACTGTATGCTAAGCGGGGGCTAAAACAGCGCCTTCATCTGGGGAGGAAGCAAGGAGCTCTTTAAGACCACCCCTCCAGCTCAATGGTTTTAATGTAAAAGGTACCGGCCTAATGCAAAACAATAGGTGCAGGTAGCTTTTGGAGTAAGTTTATGTTGTTTTTTCCCCCCAGACAGCTGAGAAGCAGCTTGTGGCGCTCGCAGGCAGACTGCTTCTCAGCTCAGCTCGGTCAGGGGTGACCAGGAATGTTGTTGAGACAGAATTAAGGAATGCCCTTAATTGAACGGGATAAGTTTTTTCCCAAGCCGGAACCTCTGCAGATGTTGAGGAAGCAGACCAACACACGGACTCATACTTCGTCAGCCGCTCTTGTTAAACGGCTTTCTGATGATCTCTCAGACAGTAAGCAGGTCTGAGGACCGTTAGAGCACATGATTAGGACTAGTTAATGGGCCGTGATGGGTCATGGATGAGTGGGGGGGCTCAGTGGTGACGGGGCTGAGAACCTACGAGATGAAAGCAGACATTCCTCCATGAGTGTCTCATCATACACCTATGTTTGGTTTATTGAAAGACTCAGCAGCCACATTAGAGCAGCACAACTTTTACAGTTTCCAAGCTTGAGGGCTAGTTCACATTAAAAAAATATGAACTTCTTTTAGTGGTGACCATCTGCTGCAGCCGTGTTTAGACCTGAGGTAGTGTTAGTTTGGAAATGTTTCATTCTTCGCTCAACCACTATAGAAGCACTTGTAGACTCGATACTTGTAGACATTTCCCTTCATTTCCTGAATCAACTAACGTTGATGCTATTTGTCCTCTGCAAGACAACACTTCACTCCCCAGATCGACTTGATTTGAACCAATCCCACAGTATCGAGTTGCAATAGAGAACCATTAAGAAACTAATGTTACATTAGTGAGCGAAAGCTGGGAAACATGATGTCAAAGATTTTGTTCACAAACAAAAACTATTCAACATGTTCAACAAAAAAAGAATTGCAGTATGCAAAAAGTGTGACTTCTTTAAGAATCGAAATTTAAAGTTTAGGACGTGGGACTTGTCAGTCTTGACTTGGAATTGGCTCAGAACTTTGCTTCTCTTAACTTGGGACTTGACTCAGGACTTGCCTGTCTTGACTCGAGACTTGAATTAGAACTTGCCTGTCTTGACTTGGGACTTGTCTGTCTTGATTCGGGACTTGAGGGCAAAGACTTAAGACCTACTTGTGACTTTGCAAAACAATGACTTAGCCCCACCCAAGTTAGTGTGTGTGTATGTGTGTGTGTGTGTGTGTGTGTGTGTCTGTTTGTGTGCTGCTGGTCATTCTCATGTGTCTCACCTTACGAAGTCGTCCATTACTGGTTCCCAGAAAAACCACAGTGTGGTTGTGTACATTGTCCACAGACACTGAACTGAGACCCGTGTATTCAACCAGAGGAAGGGCCCTCAGGGACCTCCGCAGGGCCAGAGGGTGCTGTAGGTGGGCCGCACCGCAGTCCAGCTGCTCGGGCTGCAACTACAACACAGAAGAAATGAGAGTGAGATCAATGCTCATTAGCTCGCATAAGGAAGCACACACACAGATTAGAGAACGGCAGAGAACAGAGCACAGAAAGAGCGCCGCATGATGAAAGCAAAGTGGAAAACAAGAGCTGATAGTAGCTATCACAACGGTGCCGCTCATTCCTCCAAATCACTTTTTAGACATCTCAGAATACTTGAAAGGGGCTTACAAGGGTCTTCAACACTCATAAGACTCTGCTTTTGTCAAATCCTCAGCAGGTAATGATAAAACATTAGTGCCATGCTTCGATGAGCACCAGGATCTATTGGGAATTCTCTGAATATTTCAGAGCGTGCAAAAAGGCAAAGGCAAAGAAAAAAAGAAAGAAAAAGAATCAAGCGGAGTGGATATTTGTAGAGTCGTTTCCCACGGGCCCTTCTGCTCACGGCCTTGTGTCTCTTATCATAAATTGTGTCTGGCTTTCCCTCAGTGCTGGCCTTCAGACTGTCGACTACAAACAAAAAAAGATCACATTTCGGCGGCCGTGGCAACATAAACGTGAAACTTAAGAAAGACTTGCTTCATTCTGTGAGTGGTTTCTTTACTGTAGTACTCGCTGAGTTTGCACATTTGTCGTATTTCTGAACTGCTTTTGATCTCATATCTGAACTCCAAGCTCTCCCAGTGCTTTTTTACTGTTACTTATATTATCTTATTTGTAATTCATGTTGATTGTGGTAAAGCCAAAGATTATTTCACACAATCACGCTGTTTCTAAATGACTAACTGACCAACATTACAGCAAGAGAGGAAAAAAAAGTAATCCCCTCTACAACCACTTTGAACTGAGCTTTTCTGTCTATTTCAACATGACCAATTGAGATAGTATTCAGAAAAACTGGTCACAGACGACAAGGCAGTGCCAGCGTGGAGGGCAACTTCCTGACCTGACAGCACGGCACAGCCTCCTTTGACCTCAGCTACGTCTGTCAGAACAACCACAGTGGAAAAAGATGGAATTTTGACGGCATTCCTGTGACACGGTTGCAAAGCGTCAGACGCCTGCTCAGTATAAAGGGAAAGTTTCCTTCAGGGCAAATGTTCTGTTTTGTATGCGAGTGGAAAGCCTAAAAACAAGATAACATTCAGCCAAGTGTTGACTACAAAGCCGCCCTTTTATTCACTAATATTGTGGTTCGTTTATAGTTACCAGCACACACTCCGGGAAAAAAGAGACATATGTCTGAGGTTTAACTGGAAAACAAAGAAGTCTTTTGGCCCCTTGCTCTTTTCATATTTGATAAGACAGGGAGCTGCTGGATGCGAGGGTGGTTTCACCCTTCCCATAACCCCCAGCGCAGCTCGGGAGCATCTCTCCAGATATCATGACCTCTACCCGTGACACGGGAGATCCTCTCTCCAAGTCATGAGCCTCGGGCCGAAGCAGGATAACTGGAAACTGGCAGAGATTCAGCAGTCATGAGTGTGTTTATGTTGAACCGTGTCGATCAGAACTCATGTAAGGATCTCCATAAATAAGAAGGACTGTTGCAGGTTTATTATGGTTACTAATCACACTCAAGCTCCAATCTTCATCATCTCCAGGCTTTGTCCGATGAGGAAATGTCCATTTTTAATCCAAAAACGCTTACAAAAATCCTAAATAAAATCATAACATAAAAAGAAGTGCAAAAGAACTGTTGGTGAGGTTAATAAAGTGTCACTTATTCTGCATCATCAAGATACTGACAGACTCAAACAGAGACAAATTACCTCAATTAGTCGATTACTTAATTGTTTCTGTCAAATTCGACTTTTATGTCCAATGTCACTTAATACAATTTACATTTTTGCATAACACGACCACATACAATCAAATGAAGCTAAACTACACTCATTTCAAATGTAATATTTCTGTGTTAAAAAGAGATCTGTGAGCGCTTACCACCAGGTTTCCCTTCTGGATGCAGGCCGCCCCGGAGCCCTGGATGACGCTGTCCAGCACCTGGACGTCGCTGCTGGGAGAGTTGGAGCAGCTCCGGCGGCCTTGTCGGATCTCCTCGTCGATGTCTCCAAACTTGAACGCGCACAGGGCGGACTTTCTGTCCGCCTTGGTGAACACTCCGAACAGGTACGGCTCCGAGCTCCGCCCGTCGTCCGCGTGGATCTCCGCGGGGTAAACGGACAGCAGCCGGTTGTAAATGTTCCCGTTAAATCCACACTGCAGCGGCATCTGGATGTAGGACTCCGTGAGCTTCCTGCTCTCCGGCCCGCTGGGCTTTCGGGAGTTCTCGGTATCCAGACAGATCCGGGCGAGGATGCTGTTGGGCTGGCTCTCCTTGTGGCCCATTTTCGCGTCGTTATTGAAGGCGATGTAGGAATAAGTCTTCTGCATGAACGCGTGGACGAAGTTCAGCTTGTTTTTGGTCTTAACGTCTTGTTTGATCTTGAATACGTTGTCCTCCGAAGGGTTAATGTCATAGGTGAAAAGTCGGGATAGATCCTTGATGTTCAAGGAGCGGATGGCGATCTCCGGCGTGTTTTCAAAGCGCAGGTCCTCCTTGCTGTGGTTCTTGGGGAAAAACTGGGTACCGGCCCCGGTGTAAGTGGCCCCGACGAGGAGCCGGGTGTTCCCCCCGTGGCTCCTGAAGATGAGCCCCACCGTGGACGCGTTCGGGTGATTGGCAGCGATGTTTAGCATGCTGGGGAAAACCGTCTTCTCACCCTGGTGCGGGAACTCCACCGCTATCTCCGAAATATTCTCCATCTTTCGGAGCTCACAGAAGCCCTGATACACGGACCCACACACCACCACGACCCCTTGCTCCCGGTCCAGCTCCAGGAGCTTGTTGTGGTTGTCCGTAAGGGATTTGGGATGCTCGCACGGAGCCTGTGGCAGCTGCGGCGCGTGGCACAACAGGTTGTCCTCCACCGGGCCGGTCCTCTTCTCCACCTCGACGCTCAAGGTCCCGTTAAGCTGGTAGACGGTGTTAACGGTGGCCAGGTAGACCTTCCTGGACACCGGGTCCATCGCGAAGTTATTGGTCTGATTTGGAGACGCGAACGCCTGTTGGACGTGCAGCGCGCTGGCACTCCGGCGCGTCTCCAAAGCCAGGGCGCCGAGGAGCAGAGCAGCTATCGCTATCGAAGGAGGCATTTTTCCTTCTGACCGGCTTCCGCGTGTTCTGTGCCGAGGGGTGCATTGAGCAAAGACAAAATTGTGTTGTTTGTTCCTACTGCGACAATCCGAGAGGAAAGGCTGTTTCCTGCTCAACGCCTGGACCCAGAATGACGCGATAAGCGAGTCGTGCTTCCTTTTCAGGCTGCCTCCTCTGTCCCTCTCTTCCCACCGCGCAGCTCAGCAGCCTCTCTCCCGAGGCGCACAAGAGCCACACTATACCTCGTTGATATATATATATATATTAAATAGTCTTTAAACAATAGAGATGAAATAGTTATTTGTTGATTTGTTGATGCGCAATTCCCGGACATTGTCATGCTTCACAGAGGTGATCAAACTTGTTGGAGTGATTTTTTTTTTGTCCGGCTTATTAAAAAATGTATTTATTAATAAATCATTAATAAAGTAGCCTACACATTTGGGTAAAATTTGCACTCTACTGGGAACAAGTCTTAATGCCACCTCCATTTATAATTGTACAATTATTAAATGTATCTCACTTATTTGAGCTAATTTGACCTGAATGCCACTTTTTTCATTCTGATCCAACTACAAGAACAAATATGGGTCTAATATTTACTAGATGTTAAATATGGACTTATGTGTGTTAAAATGTGAGCTTATCCTATGAAGTAATGACCATGCAGCCCGCTGTTTCCTTCAAGATGGGCCACTTGAATCTCCGTCCCCCCCAGCGTGGTTCCGCTCGTCTTTGGGGTTAATGACGGGTCACCATCCCACCTCCTGCAGCTCGTCATCCCTCGGCTCCCAGATTAGTTCTGCAGATCCGAAGGGCTCCGTTTTGGGCACATACGGCTCGGTAAGCAGCGTGAAAGTGCTACCAGATGGGCACATCAGCGCACCTTTCCGGTTTTTGACATTCAAATCCGTCCAACGCTGCTTTCTTGCGCTCTTTACCTCATAAATATTCAAGCGCAACACATGCACCCCCCCCCCCCCCACCCACACACGCTCAGAAATGCAAGAATATTTAGCAGTTTTTTTTGTCTCTGGATGAAGTGTGCATATGCTCACATCTCTGAATAGAAACGAATGACCGCGGATGTGTCAGACACCGCATTAATCAGTTCCCAGGCGAGCCCGAGAAGTGTCATCTCTGAATACACGCAATAATTAAAGTAGATGCTAAATCGTGCGCAATCGATTGTGCCTATTTACTGTAGACTCCTCTGGGGGGCTAAACTCACTCTCTGCTCTCCGCCGCCACTTGCAGCTATCAGCGGGGCAGATAAGTGCGTCCCGTGTTTACCTTGGCGCACAGCCACGCGCATCAAAATCTGGCGGTGTATAGAAGAGGAGGAACGCGCTCTGATAAAGTGCAACATAATGACCCCCCCTTCCTCCCCAAAAAACTGCACAGCACACTGAATGAACCGCCAACAGCTTCAACACCGTGCGCGAGCGGTTGGGACGCGCGCACACGAGGTCCTGCGGGGACAAGGCTCGGTGCGGGGCCAAAGCTGTCACCATCAGATATCACCGGGCGAGGTGTGACCGAGCGCTGCGGTTTGGTGCTGCTCAATCAAGCGGCGTTCAACATAATTAATCTAAATGTGTGTGTGGGAGAGAGAGTAGAATAAAGTGTGTGTGTGTGTGTGTCTAGGGGGGGGACGTGGTCTCTCCTGTGTGTAATGAAAATATTGTCCCTGGTGGCCCACCACTTTGACTGTTGGCAGTAAGACTGCGGTTAAAAGGGGCCTCCCACCCAACCTGTTTCCTTCCTGATAAGGTGCAACACCTTGTGTTCAGACCTCCCTCATATGGAGGACCATTCACAAACTCAACAGAGCCTCTCACAGACATGGGGGGGGGGGGGAAGAGCACAAGGGGCATTCAAAGCAAAATATCAAATATCTCCACCTAGTGGCTACATGAGGAACCTGCATGAGGGGACTTTCATAAAGGAGATTTAGAGCACTAACTATGTGTAGCATCATCCCATCCTGCAGTAATTAATGCCCTAAAGCAGTCATGCAGCCCCAACAACAACAACAACAAACGCAGACATGAATTAAAACACGTCACTTTTAAGAAATAGCGATGACTCATGAGTTAGTTCGGGAATGCACTTTATTTATTCCACACTTACAAAAGGACATCAGAAGGCACTGGAATGGTTCAGCACACAACCCCGACATCATTAGGTGTTACTGCGAGGCCAAAGGTCAGCGCACTCTCAACTTGTCTGCCGCGGCGGCGAGATCGAAATAGATCGATGAAATCTACCATTTTAACTGCATGTTTGAGAGAAGTTCCTCTCTGTGAGATTTTTCTTTAGACGAGGACGACAACGATCCTGACCTGAGTCAACTCCTCGTATCCCTCCGAGGCTCTTCCTCTTCTGTCTGAAGAGGGACAACCTTTGAAAGTCTCCATCGAGAGGTTCCTCAGAGCCTCAGCCTGACTTGTATGTTATCTAGCCGTGTGCTAAAGTGCAGCTGTAGAGTTCAAAAAAATGATCTCGCTATCCGTTAGGAAATCAGCTGCACAATGAACTATTTAACGCGGCGGGTCGCGTCGTTGTGTCCTTGACTTGATGAGAGAAAGAGAGAGTATAAGAGAAAGACTGGACGCCCAGCTGAGGAACACACGTCTGAAGATCTGGATTCAGATTCTCCAATACATTTTTTTTTTTCACTCGCAAATAGATACATCCTTGACATTCAGGAGAGACATTCACCACATATCTGAATAGAAGCAACCCCTGCTGAGCAGCCTCCTCCTTCATTCGCCTCAGCTTAGACCCTTTGGAGGCCCAGGGGTCTCCGGGTAGACGAAGGTTTGGCACTGGGTGACCACCACCGTGAGACGGCGTACTCGTAGAAAAAGAAAAGACAGCCAGAGGAGATAACAGGCAGGGATGAAGAGGACAATATCAGTGTGCATTTGACTGACATGGCAGCGGGGACGACTTGCACTGTGGATATAAAGCAGCAGCATTCCTGTTCCAGCTGAGATGGAGCTGGATAAGCACCAGAAGTCTCTCTTTCTCTGACCTGATCACATCAAATATGGCGGGTGGTGGGAGACAATTATCCTGGCTAATCGATGTTACTTGGACAAAGGCCTTTTGTCATTGCATTTAAACACAAAACTGGTTCCTATGTCATTTTTCTTAATCAAAAACAAAATGCAGCATTGTATAGCTGTGCTGCAAATCTGGCAGACGCCTAACAATACTCAGATCTGTGCGTTTATGTGTCGTTTCTTCGGTAAGCTGCATTCTGTCTTTGTGTTTCCGTTATAATCTCCCTTATGAAACAGTTTTTCTTGTTTTAATAATAAAAACAAAGAAAAAGGAAATAAGTAAAAGCACGTCGATTAGAAATGGTAAGGAAGCACAAACAGTCTCCGGCCATCACGATTCTCAGAGGTCCTGGTCGGTCCTTCAAAAGTGTTCTGTATGAACCAATTTCATCACAGCAAGAAAGGAGCAACTCCCAGGAAGGTTTTTCAGCCATGGTTGAAATCTACCAATCACAGCTAGGAAAGAGTTCTTCTTCCACGGTATCACATCTGCACGTCTCTACAGGTGGACCGGGCCTTTGGAGCAAATCGCCAGCCCAGTTTCCTGACTTACGCTCCTGTCATGTAGAGAGAGAGGAGCGCAATGCTACATGGTGCTGAATAAAATAACGCCGACAATAAAAAATAATATTATTAGAAATAATTTCATTACAATTGATTAAACTCTAAGATTTAAAAACAGTACAATGCTGCATTCTGAGGGACAGCGACACAGTAGTTCATTTTCAGAAATGTAAACAGTCTCGTTCTTCCTAAAAGACAATCACGAGTGTTCTCCACTTTACTCCGCTTCTTCCACTTTTCCTCGATGCCGTGTCCAAATGTGCTCGGCTGAGTGTTCGGTGCGCGGTCGCGCTGGCCGTTCCAACGCCGACCGCGCTCTCCAAACTTCCTGCGCGATCGCAGCTAAAGTTACATCACCTGGTGTCAAAAAAAGCAACGCGTTGCTGGCTTTTCGGTACCAGGTCATCCCGGGGGCTGCAGGGCGCGGTGCGTGAACCCCGAGAGGGCGTCCCAGTTTCTCCACAGGAATGCCAGCAGGAGGATGAGGAGGAGGGTGGAGAGCGTGCGCGAGCGCGTCCTCATCAGCGGGACAACGCAGTTGGCCACGGTGGAGACAAAGACCAGAAGGACGGCCATAAGGGCGAGCAGCACATTGATGAGTTTTCCCAGGAGGGTCCGGGCCGTGGCATTTTCCAGCCCCTCCAACTGGACGACCTGCTGTTGCTGCTGCTGGAGCTCCATCTTAGAGATCCGGGTCTGACACGCCTCCAGCGCCTCCTGCAGAGGAAGAAGCAAAAGGAAAATCTGTCAACAAAGTCACCTTAGAGACTAGAGAACTACAGCCACAACACACTCAGAGGCCACTTCACTGGACTGCATTATATCAAAATATGTTTCTAGTATTCCTGCCGGTTCCACTTCTCAGTATAATGCAATCCAGTTCAACACCACAGCCTCAATCATTAACAGTTAAATTAATACCTGATCACAACTGAATATTAGCATCTTAGTTAAGGCAGAATGGATGTCTGAGCTGTTGTATTTGGGTTGCATTAGACTTCACAGGTGTCCCTCACAAGAGTTAGGGTGTATATTTCATAGACCTCTACCGCCCCCTGCTTTTAAGGAGAAGAACTGCAGCCAAGGGGCAACTTAGCCTGTAAATAGACTTCATGCAGGCAGACACACAAACCCTGAGCCGTGATGGACGACAGGAAAGGACAGAAGTAATGCCAGTCAATGACAAGGAAATGTCTGTGTTTTGAAGAAAACAGAAGGGACGATGGACAGACTGGATTCTCCGTCTCATCTTCCTGTTTACAGTGTCAATATGCACAAATGAGATCATGCCTGTAGCTGCTACGTCTCGTCTGAGCAGACTTAATTAGCTTAGCACTACTTAAAAAAGGCAAAATAAAGACGGCTAAGCTCTCTTTAACACTCGTCCTTTCAAGACCTCCAAATGGACACGACTATAGAACGATACCAATACTGACAGAAAACTACAGATATAAACCGTACTTATGATTAAAACTCAAACATTTATCACAGCTAACTGGTTAAATCCAGGAGCAGTTGTTGAGCGTGCTAAGAGGTAGAGAGTATAGGCATTAGTGACAACACCACCGTCATTAGGTGACATTATGGAAGTGAAAGCATCACTGTGAAAAAAGACTTCTGACATTTGGAAATAAAAACTACCACATACGGACAAAAACAACATGTTTCATTAAACTCTGTGTTTAGCGGCTTTCTGCGTCAGTAAAAATGTTCGCGCATTGCCGTCTCCATATAGATTGTAATGCAGTTACTTGTGTGTTTATCAGGAATTACACAACAGCTTTCAATGACTCAGCAGCTCAGAAGTGAGGACCAGGACCAGTTAATTGAACACTTTCTCTTCACCCTCTAAACATTCTTATCATCGCTTTCTGACACTCCATTTGTACGGCAGACTGGTTTTTGAAGCAGCCAATTTAAATGACAATGATTTGGACTGAACTGATTTTTGGGAGCCGTTAAAATATTTGTGACACGTGCTTGTGGACGTCAGCCTGGAGGACAGACCTGTATGTCTCGGGCTCTCTCGTTGGACTGGTAGGCGATCTTCTCCTCCATGCTGGCCAGCTCCTGCTTCAGGTTGAGGATCTCGTTCTGGTGGAGTTCTGTCAAGTCGTTCAGCTGCTCCTCCAGGCGTTCACACCTGAACACACACACACACACACACACACACATGCATGAGAGTCTGTGGCATAATTAGCTTAGACAAAGAAGCAGGAATTAGCAGAAACAGACCCTGAGGACATCTGACCACACGGCACCCGACTGGACGGATGACTCGCCCTTGACAAGATTAGAGCATGCTTACTCATCTGCCGATCCAACTGGCCAATCAGAGAGAGTCAGCAGAGTGAGAGAGGCCAGTGGGAGGCACCCAGCAGGAGGAGAGCTGTGTGTTTTGGCAGGATGGACGGCATAGGACAAGAATAGACTTTAGACTAAGTCCATGTATGTTTGTCTGAGTTTGTTTCCTTTTCAACTGATTTTTACTGAATATTTTAGGTCGGTACGATAAATATTCTTGATTAATCGATTGTTTTTTTGGTCTATTACATGTCAGAGAAAGGGGAACGTCACGTTTTCCCACAGCCCGAGGTGATGTCTTCAAAACACAAAGGTGTTCAGCAATTATTATAGAACACTATGAAAACCAAGACGTATTAACAAAACTGGAACAAATTAATTTCTTTGATTTTAAATAAGAAAAAGACTTAATTAATCATCAAAACTGTTGCAGACTCGTTTTCTGTTAATCATGTCAGCTCTACGTTCATCACTCATATTTTAGGCTGTTGTTAGTAATGGAAACGATGGATTCATCCCTGAATAGCTATTCAGACACATGACTTTATGAATGATTATTCTCAGGAGGCTGAAAAAAGCTCCTTAGTGGTCGTTCTGTTCTGGTCGCTATTATTTTGGTCTTAGAGGACAAACGCAGACGGCTCTGGACATTTTAGGGAGAAAAATGCTCGTGTTTCTTTTGCTATGTAAGCTGCTCACTACATCCCCCCCCCCCCTCCATTGTCCTGCCCTCTTTATCTTTGTGCCCTCTTGTCAGGACATTCTGGAGGAATGCGAGTGTGTGAGTGAGTGTGTGTGTTGTTTTTATAAACCAACTGCCCACAGACAAACCCAAAACAAGAGCTGCACGTCTGAGCCGGAGACGAGATATGCAGAGCCGGGACACCACCAGAGATCTTAAAGATCAAAGCACTGAGAGGAGGTGCAGGTGTGTCTGTCACTTCTGACAGAAGCTAGTGACATTTCTATCAGTTTAAACGTGAAAGCAAGTTGTCAAAGCAAGAGTTAGCTGTTGTAATAGTACTGGGTATGCGGGATACGTACGCTTTGAGGCCGAGTACAAGAGCAGCACCTTTATGCTTTATGTTTATGTAAAGGAGGTCAAGGTTTTGTTTTTAATCGACAGCTTTGATAAAACTACTCAGGAAAAGGGAGAGTTTTGCCCGAGATGATGCGTCAACAGCAGCACAGAGATATGAATGATCAGTGTTTTAGTGTGCGTTTCCAAAAATAATAGTTCTTTCTGATTACACACTGTTAGATTTTTAGAGGATTTCCTGTACTAAACAGGAAGTGCTTTAGGAGCGTATGACACACTCTTGTAGTTCTTCTCTATGTACCTGAAGCGTTCCTCCTGCAGTGCTTCCATAACAACCGTGTAGTCTCTCTGATAGTGGCTCTTCAAACTGTCGAGGTTCTCCTCCAGCCTCGCCTGGCCCTCCCTCAGCTCCTGCACCTCCTGCAGCAGCATGTCCAGGCCGGAGCTCTGGCTCCTCTCCAGCGTGTTGCCCCTGGAACTCGGGGGACCTCCGGGGGCCCCTGTGGTGCTGTTGGCCCCAGCCGAGCCCGACGTGGCGCTGGAGCAGTCGTCCTCACTGCCGTACCTGGGACTCGGCTGGAGGTGGTGCCCGGCGTTGCCCAGCGAACGACTGCCGGCCCCCGTCACGCCTTCCTCCACCGAGGGGTCGTCCAGAGAGTCTTTGAGCGAGGGGATGTTGTCGGCGCTGCCGAATTTGTTGCGAATCAGCGACGCGATCTCCCGGGGCTTGGAGACGACGGCCCCCGCGGCGGAGTGGGTGGCCTGGGAGATGCTGGAGAGGCCTCCCTTCACGCTGTCCACCACGCCTTCGCTGAAGCCGGTGACTTTGGCTCCGACGTCCTTCAGGCCCTGCTGCATGTCCCGCAGGACATCCTTGGGCTGGCGCGGGATCCCGTTGTGCTCCACTTCCCGCAGCTTCCGGTGGTAGTGCTCCAGTTTCCTCTGCAGCTGCTGGATGCTCAGCGCCGACTTCTGGTTCTTTTTCTCGAAAACCTGACAGCCACAGAACGGGTTTTGATTAGTGAGGGGAACAAGCATTACACTGCAATAACCCACTCCACTTTAATACATGTTCCCTCCCTCCCCCTAGGGACAAACAACATGAATCAACAGGTTTAGGGTTAATGCACTGATTGTCACATAAGCCTGTTAAAAATAGAATCCAAGACTAGATTAGTAGACACATGAATAGTTTCATGGAGCTCCTCTTCTCACCTGCTTGATGCGTGTGCTTTGCTGCTTGTCAGCATTGTTGGCCAGTTTGAGGTACTCGGCGACGTTGTCGTCCCTTGCCGTCTGCTCGATCTTGATCTGCTCGGTGAGCTTGAGGATTTTCTGCTGCAGCTGGGCGATCGCCTGCTTTGTGCGCTGAGGGTCGGGGGTGGCGTCCTCGCCTCCCGGGAACGAACCGTCCGCCCCGCACGACACAGCCAGGGTTGTTGGGCCGAGCCCGCTCACCTCCAGACGGTCGATCTGAGAGTTGCGAGAGGGAGAAGGGATGGGGGGGAGGTAAAACGTCAAGAGGGTGAAAGGAAGGATCGAAGAGGAAAATAAAAAAGGGAAGAAAAAGTGTGAGTTGCATATTGAGGATGTAATTTTGCTGACAGGGGCAAAAAAAAAAAAAAAAAGGCTTCTGCATGTCTACAGCCCGTCGCCAAAAAAGGAGGCAAATTGAGACGATTGAAAAGGCAACTCGCGGTCAGCTGCTCTGAAGAGGAAGATGCATGATGTTTTTAAATTCATTTACACAGAAAAGAAAGTGGAAAAAGAAACTTGTCAGTACATCCACACACAACTCAACACTCGTCAATAAGTGTGAATCCACAGCTGCCAGCAGGTCTCTTTTTCTTTGGTTAAAAGAGCATCAGCCTAATCTCTACTTCCATTTGTTCAGGGAGCAACGATAAAGGACAAGACTGACAGGATATTAGATTTTTGTTCACAGTAGTTTCACAGATTAAGAATATTTGTCCGGTTGTTCAGACACTGACCTGATTTTGTCATTAAGCCACAGAGCATTTGTGTAAAGAACAAAGAAACTAAACGGGAGGTTTCCCTGTGTTTCTTAATCTACATCAACCCTCCCCGAGAAGATTATGAAGCGACAGCACCTTCAATCACAAATGTGACTCTTGTCCACAGATGTCTCTGGGGATGAATACACAGAACACTGACACTGGAGCTGATGATGCATCGGGGACTGTGAACAAAATATTCTCCTAGAATATTCTTCTCATACAAAAAATAAGCAGCTGAACTTCACAGCACACTGCGGGGGCTCACAAGCCACCCAGATAAAAACAAACACAAAAGCCACGAAGGACCACGGAGACAGTTATTCACCTTGCACCACTCAGAACAGGCCACTAATACCATAACAGGTCAAAACACAGCCGCAGAGGCTCACCTGCATGACTAACTGATGACACAAACCACAGAGCATCCGGGAGGAAAACCAAACCTCCAGATTAAACATTCCCTCTGACAGACTTTATGAAGTAAACACAAATGACCAAACTACCTTTTTTAAATCTATTTATAAATAACTCCTCTTCACAGAGCAACACGCGCTGAAAGCCGCTCACCTTTCCATTGGTCAAACGGAGGAACTGTTCCCAGTGCATTTTCCCCTCAAAGTAAAGAGACTGAGTGTTTTCATCCGTGTCCTCGCGCTTTGTTGAAGTTCAATCGATAACTAAATAAAATCCGCGCCGGTTCCTCGGGGAGTTCCGCCGGGCTGCTGTGGCTCCAGCTCTCCGAGCTTTTGTGAAAGTTGAAGCGCACCTGAAACTCAGTAAACCGGGCAGAGCTCGAAGCCCCGCCCCTTCCTCCTCCCCTCACAGCTGAGGGATGACATCATCCTGTGAGCTGCACGGCAGGCAGCCGTCAATCACCCTCACCGGGAGCAGAAATAGCATTTCAACAACAGTCACAGACAAATAAGAATAAAGCGACAACTCTTAAGAACCGGCATTACTAACTGCTCTGTCTATCACTACTACTATTAGAATAATACACTGGTACTGTAATTAAGTACAATGAGGGATAGTTGTACTTAACTAGAGTATTTTATACACAAGCTACTTGATATTTCATGGAGTAAATGTGACAGTATTTACTCCATGTACTTAACAGCTGTTACTTGTACATACAAAATACGTTACAAGTTTACACATAAATAAAACCAATCAAGACTAAGATAAGGTACATCAAGATAATCCACAAACTTGTTGTGAGCCGTTTAAGATAGAATTAAAGAATCACATTGTTCCATTATATTAGAGAGAAGGCAGACATCTCCACGGCCGATATCTCCAAAAACTAGGCAACTCACACCAAAACAATCTAGAATGATTAACAGCAATACAGATAAGAGGAAACATATGTATTTCTTTTGTTTTGGGGTGAACTGTCCCTTTAAGCTCTACTCAAACCAACCACAACTACTTAAACATAAATGCATGAATCATAAACCATGGTGGTTTGCGTTGTACCAGAGACTGTCATTCATAATAGATCTTTTAACAACAAACAAACAAACGAGTGAACTACGTGGAAGAATGAGCAACACCAGACTGCTGATCAGTATCTCATACAGGCACCACAAAAGAGAACGCTTGCTTTACAATACATTGAAGAATAATGCATTAAATGATTAAAGGGAGTGACAATCAGAGTTAATGTGTGAAGTGGAATCCTTTAATCATGCTAAACAAGAGGCGACAGGGCGGACGTGCCTCTGATGTGAGACTATATCAGCTCCTAGCCTCTCTGTCTGGGTCTGCCAATAGAGAGGGCAAGAAAAACCAGTCTGACAGCCCAATACACACGCACACACACACACACACACACACACACACACACACACACACACACACCTTTGAGTAGAGGGAACACGAGATTCGGCAACTCATCCAAATTTAAGGCTATTGGGCTTAGGAAATGAAATGTTTTTGCATCATTTTGATCACTGTACGACAGCGTTTAACAGAAGAAGGCCACGAGTCAATTAACCCAACTACTGTTGAGTGCACTGTAAGTCTATACTTGATCAAATCCTCTTGACGGGCAGCCGAGGCGATCGAGTGAATCAGGGAACTAGAACAGCCTGCTGGGCCGGCAAAGAGAGAAAGAACTACGAGGGGACGTTTCACAGCGGCACCTGGTCTGCTCTCGGCTATAAACAAAACAGTATTAATAGCTTCATGGGGGGGGGCGAGCATGAATTAAGTGCTCGTTTCATCCATATGAGCACTCCATGGGGGTAACCGTGAAGGTTTCCCAGTTTGCTCATGGTCTTACAGATGACTCCATTATCTGAATAATTAAAAATGTGTGCCCTCTGACTAAAGGAATACGGTAGATAAAGAGGGCAAAGGACGAGTCAGCAGCACCCTTTGGACTGGAGTACAGCCTGCAATACAGAGTAGATAGAGCTCTTTGACATTGTGATAAGAAGGCCGAGTGATCTGTGAACGCTGGCACCAAATCAACGGCCTCTCACTGATCAAAAAGAAATCCTCTCTCAGCAGAGGACCCACACAGCTGCTCAGTCATGTGGTTTTACGAGGGTGTACCTTGTTTTACAGCTTACCTTCTTTATGACCGCTAACTGCACATTGATGATCTCATTTTGTATACTGCCAGCACACACGGTCATCCCCAGCCTTCTGATGCCACAGATAAGAGAGTGAACACACTGCCTGCGAGATCAGCGTCGTCCCCGAATGGTCGAGTTTTTCCGCGGCTAATCGTGCACGTAATTAAAGATGGCGAGCTGAAGGATTAGGCTAATTTGCAAGTGTTAACAGAGCCAAGCTGAGCCGCTGAAGCAAGAAGCGACAGGCACTGCATCACTGGAGCTGGTGTAGCCTAATGAGGGAAGCTGAGTGTGTGTTTGTAATTGGGGGGGGGTTGCATGATCCCATTCCGATTACACTTTATCAGTAAGAAAGGAAAACAAAAAAGGACCTATCCCCCACCACATCCACACAGGAAGGAGTCTGTTCTCACCCCACCTCTGTCCGAAAGAAACTGGGTCCGCCTGCTGGTGGACCGGGTTGTGCAACAGCCTCTGATCCAAGTACAGCTAGTTAGCGCCGTGAGAGGGGCGGCCCCGACTTACCTTGGATCCACCGGAGTGCCTGGGAGAAGCCAGACCTAAACACTCAGACCTGCGGCCCATACTCTCACACAAGCAGGCATTTAGAAAGCATTACGGGGATAATGTCGTCAGATATGCATCAGGCACGCAACCAGAACATCTTGTACTGCCCCATCTCGATCACTCGCAGACACACGTGTGCCTCAAATTCCTGCCCGCTCAATGTAGGTCATAGAGCAGGAAGTGGGCTGATGCTGTCAGAGTCTGTCCGATATATTTTTGGGCAACTTATCAGTTCTCGTTTCTTTGCAACCCCATAGCTTCAGACATGTCCCCCCCCCCTCGTTTACGCCTCCTTTAAGTCCTGTTGAATGTATTTGTTGTTACGTCAGCAGAGTTCAGGTCCAGTAAATGTTCAGGGCGAGGGGAATTTGAACCCCATTGACTGTTGCTTATTGTTAAAAGATGAAGAATTGTACACCACATGTTTAAGAATGAAACAAACACCTCCCTGTTTAAGACTTACAGCTTATATAATGCTCTTAAATACAGTATTTAGTGTAAACACGGCAGGCATAAACCACAGCACTGAGCTGAGATTGTTTTGAATACAAACATTTTAGGTCTAGTTCCACTGTTTTCTTTTACGCAAAAACAAACAACTGTCATGCTCTATATGGTGAAGCTCAATTTGTATGCTCAAAAGTGCAAAACCTTGTTGGTCATTACGCCTCGCATTCCTATGATGTCAGCTTGTGTTTCTTGTGCCAAAGATGCAAGAGTGACACTAAAACTTGAGGATTCTTTCTGGGAGATCTGCTCTGCTCTACACCCCCCTATTACAGCCTTCTCTGAAGTATGGAAGAAGGTAGAGCACATCAGGGTTTCAGCAGCAGCAGCAGGCTGGCTGGGTGTGCCGGTCCTCCAACCTTGCTTATCTACAGCGTGTAATATCCTCGAGCGACGGGACCTCGGATCCATGGTGGACGCTAGAGTCGGGCTTGGGAGGCGTACGCTTAGTGCTGCGCCTGAATGACGTCTGTGACCCATCCACCTGTATACAGTGATTATACATTTTACAGCTGTCCGCTCTCCATTTATACCTGGTGTATCTCTCGGACCTTATCACTCGGGAGGCATCGAAACCAATCATCTGGGACGGACTGAACTTCACACTCCTGATTAGTCGGTTCGATCTTTAACCCTGCAGTCAATCAGAAAGCGGTTGTCGTAGCAGAAATTGGCATTACGTAGCGATCCTGATGTCTTTTATCAAACAGATAAAACCAATTCATGGTGTGTGGTAGTAGAGCAAAGTGAGCATGCAGTGAAGTGCATGTGCCTCCATGGAGGGTTATTTAGTTATCGAAAACGTCAGTACATGTGACAAATCTCTTCCATCTTTAACCCTGAACTATTATTTTCCTGCCGACCCCTTCTCATTTCCTCATGTGTTCAGTTCCCACACAGGCGTGCTAAATTAAGCAGCGTTGAAATTCAAACAAAAGACTTAGTTTTAAATGCCTTTTTTTGTTTCCCCTTAAGGGGATCCAATGTGGCAACAACGAGCCCCATTCACCAGATATAGAAAATGACATAACTCCATGTGATGCCCGACAAGTGGCAGTTTAACTCAACACATTCACCCATGAATTAGCACAAAGCACAACACAAGCTACTAATCATACACAACACAGGCTTTTCTTGGGCCCCTCTATCACAACAAAGACTTTCAATCCCTATGATTTCAAGACACAATCCTTTTCGCACCAAGATATTGGTCTCCTACCAGATTTCGTGGCATTAAAGGTTCTGAAACACCTTTAATGCTTTCAATACAGCACCGTCTTTAGTTCCAGAACACAGAACAACACTTTAAACAGGTGAGTAGCCACATGATATACGTGTACTGGATTCATGACATTAGTATGAATCATTGAAGTGAATAAAATGAGTCAAAACCTCTAAACACAAGTGATGACCAGGCGGAGACTCACGGTTGTGGGAGCAGGAAATGGAGAGGTGTCAGCAGTTACCAGGTTGAGGATGACCTCCATGGCGGGGAGGCGCATGCGCGCGGCCTGGATTGGAAATGCTCGTTTGGTCTGTCTGTCTGTTTGCGTGTCCCTCGGGAGACGACCACAGCCAGGGGGAGAGAGGAAGAAGTCATCACTCAGGACGCTTCCCCCAAACAAAGTCCACTTGACTCAAAGTCCACCGGACAACTACTCCACTCGACAGCAAAGACGTAGAGACTCTTAGGTGGCTTGACTGAATATCCAGAATCCATAGAGAGTGCGGTTCCTGCGGCAATGAACCGTGACTATTGATAGCTGCAGAGTCTAGAGAGTGTTGTGCTGCTGGTTCACAGAGCAGCCGCTCCTCAAAGCCCACGAGCACGCTTCAGTGCCAACAACGCGCTTGGCGGAGAAGCCTATGGAGCACACACATACGCGCTTCGCCGAGCACGAATCCTGCGGACAGAGTGCAGAGTGCATTGGTGGGAGAACAAGGACTCCTCTGGAGCCAAGGGTCTGTCTGATGCGGGTTTGGGGTGTCAGAGATGAGGCAGTTAATCCGATGAAGACTCGAAGGGGCTGGATGGCGGCGGGGTTAAAAGAAGGAAGAGTTTACTGTGAAGTTAAGTGTTGAAAGAGTCCGTCGGGGATAGGAATCCTCAGAGGGAGAAGAGAGAGGCAGAGACCCAGAGGACGGATGTGAGGGGAGCGAGGGAGCAGACAGGAAGAAAAAAAAAAAGGAGCCCACCAGGAGCTGTCAGTGAGAGGGAGACGGAGCGAGAGAGGGAGCAAAGGAAAGAGGGGTTGTGAGGAAGCTTTGTGAAGTGAAGCGGGGAAGTGGGGGGGGGGGGGTCTTTTCTTCTGTCTGAGTTTCTAGGCCAGCTCCGCTCCAACACAGTGGCTAGTTCAGGCAGAGAGCGAGAAAAATCTTCCGCTCCCGCCTTTCAATTATCTCACAGTTTGATTGTCGCAGCCAATCAGCGTCCTGAGTGATCATGTTAAGGAATCCCTTTCCACTGCCCGTGTGCGCTAACGACCGAGAGCTAGACAAGAAATGTTTCCTTCTTCTTCTGCTGATCGATGGAAAACAAACTTGCACCCAAAAAAAAAAAAGAAGAAAAAAAAAAATCCCAGATTACACAGAGCACACGGTCATATGATGATTACAAAGCTGCTATTCAAACCTGTGCATATGTGTGCACACATGACTTTAGCTTATGATTGCGTCACAGAGTTGCTTATCCACTGACAACAAATGTCCAACACGGCTTTGGTAATGTTCTTGCAATTTCACAGCAACAGCGTGGTGATCATGTTTCCTACAATCCTTAAACTTAATCCTGTTTACAGTTCATTAGCACCATTTGATGTAGGGAAATTGTCCCGACCGCATCCGTACAGGTAATAAAATATCAACTACAATCTACCAGGTATTTTCATGTTGACATGAGGTCATTGGTGGTATACAGACTTGAAGCTGGTCACCTTCACGGCCTTAAAACACATGCAAATTCCTATTGAAATACTCCAACAAACACTATTCTTAGGAGCTTTGGCGCTTTTGTTCTCCACGATAAAATCATTGTGTTTGAGAGCCATCACTTTCGAAAGTGTACAAACCAATTAGGGAGAAAGAGCAAAGCAGAGAGCGTGGGGGGTAAGGCAGGACAAGGGCCGCTAAAGACTTCAGTGCAGAAGCTGAGGAGAGGGGGGGGGCGAGAGGGGAGCATGAATACAGGCTTTAATGAGAGCGCGGGAGGAGAGGGTAGGATTTAGGGAAAAGGCTGCTTATGTAAAGAAGGACAAACTCAAGTTGCTCGGGTGGGAATGTAAGTGTGTGACACGTAGGTTTGACCCCAGTATCAAATCGATGTGACACACGGAGGCAGCCATGCAGCCATTTAAAGTCTGAGCAGGCTTAACATGGCAAAAGAAAGTTAAGGCTGAATATCATGTAAATTGGTTGCTGGAAAACATCGTATGATCAAGAGCAATCAACTATGTAAACAGGAAGTCACTGTAGCATCACAGTTGGACATCACAAAGCTGGAACATAACTGACCAAAACAACTGTTTTAGGGGTTTAACAGTATATTACACACAACTACCAATCCTTTATACATGTAGGTATGACTTTGTTTATTTCATATATGCACACATGGAGAAATATGTGTGTTTTAATCAACGCTATAAGCTAATATTTATTTAGTGATGGGTATATTGCTACTTAGTCAACACTTATAAAAGGAAGAGCTGATTAGTTCCGTTTTTCTTACAGATGGCTTGACGGCCAATCGTTAGTCACTTACAGGAAACCCACACTGGATCTTCCAACTGACAAGTTCCTTTCAGACACGAATGCATCACAATCATTCTCTGCTTCTGCTCTCATGAAGTTTAGGCCATGTGGCCCCCAGCAGCTCCCGTCAGTCCAGGAATACTCTTTCAGGGTGACTCAGGACGTCTTTACTGTTTACGCACTCACTGGTAGCATGTCTTAATAACATACCCCGAATAGCAGACTGGCTGCGCAATGACAAAGTCACACAGAGAGAGGGGGGGGGGGAAGGAGGTGGTATACTCATGCCCTGACAAGTGACTGATGCCGGAGGACAAAGAGTAAATGGAGTTTGTTGGCCTCCAGGGCTGTTTTACCTTATTAGTGCCACATTAGCTGGTCAGAATTAGTGGAGAGGAAGAACAGCTGTGACCTGGTGTTTTTTTACAATGACAGAAATTTGCTTCATGTTAACTAAGATGGGGGTAGAATTATTGCAAAAACATGATTTATCTCTGCTGGTGTTATTAAAATGACAAAATTACATTTTAAACTCAAATAGGATTTCTTGGAGACTGTGGTCCAATTTGTGGGCGAGATTTGCATTTTTTTACTCCGTGAAGAGGAGCCGCTCTTCATGTAGACATAAACGGCTCATTCTATGGTAACAAAAACGCAATGATTTTCAGGCGATTACACAGAAAACATACTTATTAATATATAAATTAATATCCATTTCTTTAAGAACAGAGTTAAACGTAGACATTTTCCACAGAGATCAGAGTTGCTTCCTAGTTCCAACAGGTGAATTAGAGTTGCACTGGCAATTAAGTTGATTCATAGAATTTACAATAAATGAATGTTCATGTACAACTGTGAGCGGATACAAATGGGTTCAGTAAAAACAACAACAACACTGTTGAGATCTTTTTGTGTCTAATTGAATAGGTTTGAGACAGAACAAAACAATGGCCCAATGTGATGAACACATCTTTCTTTGTCACTCACAGGTGCATTTTACGCATGTGTTAAGGGGACAAGACCTGCTGAGCTGGTGATGTTGGGAACCAATCCAGAGCTGGAATGCTTATCTAGTTATACGACACAGCCGGCAGCAGGACTTTAGGCTACGACAGTATCATGTCACCTATAGGTGAGTGGCTCCTATTGCAATGAATGGGAACACAGAACATGCATGACAATCACGCAAAAATGCAACCGAGTAACCGAGTCACATCAAACTTTGAAGGCTAATGTCCATTAGGCAAATTTAATATATGTAGTACATCGATCTTATTACCTTCATTTTGCTTTCAGACATAAATAAAGCATATGGGTTTGAGCACACGACAAAGAATGTTCTCACTCTCTTTATAAATTGTAGTTCTACGGCCTTGTTAGACTGCATTTTACTTCAGAATACATTAGGAATGAGAAAATATGATTATTATGTTACATGACGTGAACATTTCCTTACACTACTGATATAAACAAATAAAGGACCTAAGAAGACGACGATGATGCACCAAGTTGTGCAACACAACAATAGCAAGCGTCACCCCTGGCTGCTCCGCATGTTATTTAATGAACAATGCTCTAACTGATGAGCTCACACATGAAGTCATGCAGAACAACTTGTGTGGAGATGTTTCCTCAACATTCTCATAATACATCGAATGACAACGAGTTTTACGTTTTTGAGGACAGAGCCTGGTGCTGAACTGAGGCCAGGCGGGCGCTACGCTGCCAAAAAGTTGTGGAAGAATCCAGAAGACAGAGGGAAGAGCCCGGCTCTGATGTAACTGGACTGGGACCGGAGAACGGGTGGATTGAGTAACAGATAGTGAGAGTAAAACATAAAACTGGAATTCAATTACAGAGCCATTGCCATGGGACTATGTGACGTTCTAAGGTTTTCTGAGGATTTATTTTCCCATTAATTATCCTTCTATGTGTAGAAATAACCAAACCAACAGCACAGTCTCCTCCGTGTGATCATAAATTGTGAAGCGTTATGGCGTGGCATGGTTTGTGGGTGTGAGGGGTTATGTAAAGGCAGAAGAGCGAGAGCTTTGTCTGCATGGAATGAGGGTAATTCAAGCTTGAGAGAGGAGACAACCATGACTCGGGGCTCAGGCCCCGCAGAACAATACCGTACCCATAAAAAGAAGCCCCCTGTCCAACGCTGGCTGTCCAGTCCTCCCTAGTCTAAGCTCCAGTATAATCAATGTCCCTATTAGCCGTTACATAAACCACTGGGCGCTTTACACACAGGGGCCATTATGACTGGGGAGGGCAGAGAGCGTGAAACATCTTGGAAGCCAACTCCAATACTGGCATCTACAAGCGCCAGGCAGGAAGTAAAACAAACAAACGTCAACAACAACAACAACCCAGACAATAAGAGGAGCCTGGAGTGGACACATACCGGAGAACCGCATGTTGAATGTTTTCATTGGAACTACTTTCTACTAAAGAAACAACGTACAGCTGGTCACAGGTCAGTGTTGCACAGTATGAGGGTTTGCTAAGGTACAGTACAATGCTTGAACCTTTGACAATGAATGAAGTACATATGTTAAATAAATAGGTCCTTTATATACAGTAAGCTAATATAGAGAGGAGAGGTCCCGCCCCTTCCGGTGTCCCCTATGGGAGCTTATTTCAGAAAAAGCAGTCAATGGCAAAAAATATATATTCTTTTTTTTTTTATTGTTTGAATTGTGCCATGAATTATACATATGATGTTTATCAATATTGTTTGTTATTTACTTGTGTAAAATAAACTGATAGTGATGTCGCATCAGCCTTAAAAATCCAGCATTAGTTTGTTCCCAGTATATGTCTATGTATGAATTTGCAGGTGATGGAGTGACGTTTAAGAGACAGTGTGGGGACAGATAGGGTGAGACATAGTGTGTGCGTGTGTGTGTGTGTGTGTGTGTGTGTGTGTACACGTGAAGGGAAACAGTGGATAAGCAGAGACAATGCTCGTCCACTGGTGGTGGTTGGTATTTGTTGGAGCTGCTTCTGGTTATGCAACATGAAGACAGAAAGGGCACTGGCCCAAAATGTGCAAGTTTATCTGGCTGGATGCTGTACAATACCCAGAGTACCATGGGGCAGAATGCAGAACCAAACACACTGCCAGCCTATTCATAAGCAGGAAGATGAAGAATCTAGAACAAACGGACCAAAGCGTTTTGGCCCTGAAAGATTATTTGGTCTGGCTCCTTCTCCGTTTTCTTGTTTCCCTCCACCCAAACCCTGCACCACTCACTCACTGTGGCCCCAGGCTGACCCCACAATGGAGCAGACCTGTTGGATGGTCGGGGGCCTGGGGACTGTTTTGGGGAAGTTTAAGCAAGATTTCACTGTGTGAATTAGGCCACTAGGAAGCACTAGATTTCATAACAGGGGACAGATAATGAGGATTGTTATTTCACTAATAGGAAGTTCTCATCAGTGCTTGAAAGCTATTACCTAATGACAACTTTGGAGGGCAATGCCCATTCAGATGATCTAACAATGCAATGGACTGCCTCCTGTACTGACATCAACTTCCAAAACTGAGCTCACAATGATCAGTTAAGATCAGAGTTGAGACCGGATGAAACACCAGAGACGGCGTACTGCGAGTCAGCTTCCTGTATCTGTGTCACGTGGGTTTCGGTTTCGCCCCGCCCTTTTAGGAGGGTAGCGGCAGGTCCTGAGTCTATTACCTCCAATGGGAGAAGTGAACGTGAACACAGACTATAACCCGATTCTTTGGCTCCATAGTCACCGAAGGAAACGATGGACCCATTTTTCACAAGCCACATATCTTCCAAACATTTCGACACTAAAATGTTTTTTTTCGAACGCACAAATCAGAAGATTTATGTTGTTCAACAACAAAGTCCCTGGAGATCTGGCAACTAACGTTCTAATGCTGTAGACAACAAATTTTCGTAATGCTAAATATGGCTGTTTGTTGTGTAAGTATCTTATGTTAGGAAAAACATATATTAAATACATTATGCAAATATAACCCAATCTGCGTTCGTCCATCCACACAACCTTCACAACATATCCAAATGAGGTGGGGAGATGGAGGGAGAGACCACGCCCACTAAGGAGACAGGAACCATTTCACACCATAGGTAGAGCTTTATGCATTATTTTTGTTATAGAGCATCTTTGGCCATACTGAACACAGAAGGTAAACAGATCTACTTCCAAAGTGTAACCGTCCATAAGACTTCCCCTTGTACAAGGCTTTGTGTATTTCTATTCCAGAGATGAATGTGGATTATCATACCATTAAAAGAGAAACTGAATATTCCACGAAATGAGTACAAAAACCAACTACAGCCTTAATCCACAAGTGGGAGCTAGAGCACAGAATATCCAACTGCTGTGTGGATGGTTGACTCTGTCACTGGCCTGTCTTTGACTGCACATTTCCTGACATGTTTCCTGTGCATAACCCCGCTGTTATTGCATTCTTCTCTTATCACTCCTATTGACAGACATGCAGCCTTTAATGTAGCATAATGCAGACCTGATGTGGCAGTAACATGAAGGCAAACAGGTACCGAGATCAGGGAGGAAGGGTGGAGGACATGGCAAGAGTGAGGGCAGAAAACGGTTTAGCTCTTGTGGTTGAACAATATTTCAAAGACAGGGGATTAGAGAAAGTCATGAAAAATGCATGTCGATGTCAGCATGCAGAAAATGCCAATTTATGATGCTTTATTGTTTCAGATGGAACATTTTCAACCAGCTGCATTATTTGCAAACATACTGCCAATGTTATTTCAGTGGCCTAGAGGTCATTTGTGAGCCTTTCTGATGGGATGCAAACAGTAGGATTCCTACTGGCTGACACACATGAGAATGAGAGGATTGGTCATGGATATTAGTGGAGACAAAATATGACGATATCTCTCTAGAGGTTGTGATCAGATTTGAATTGTGTGTGTGTGTGTGTGTGTCTGTGTGCGCGCGCTAAGTGGGTCAGTGGAGCAGAGCTGAGCTCAGCGATCTATAGCCTCATCCATAATGCATCAGAATCCCACAAACGATATAGACTGAGCAGGGAGTGGCAGGGATGCCTCGTCTCAGTCCGTCACACTGTTTTCTCTGCTCTCCCTCGCTCAGAATGAGCAATTTCCCTTTGAAAACAATCTGCTGACCTCTCTGAGCAAAGAGAGGAAAACCAAACATCATTTTTTCATGAAGGTGCACAGTTGTGTACTTTGGCAACACAAGTCAAGAAGCTCATTTTCGTGCTTGGAACTGACAGCGAGCATTGAAGATGGTAGAAGTGGATCCAGCAGAGGAGGAACAAACATGTGGGTCAAGGGTGAGCAGAACATCCTCAGTGACTGGCTGACCACGTATGTGGCAACGGCTGAGAAAACAGCACAGATACACGTGCATGCCCACACTGTCTTCTTTCTCTCACACACACACACACACACACACACACACACACACACACACACACAC
>NW_022280035.1:2033836-2040430 GCF_004355925.1 Anarrhichthys ocellatus | reverse complement strand
CACACACACACACACACACACACACACACACACACACACACACACACAGGAGATGAGCGTTTGATTTTACATCGTACAACAAAGCATTTAAATTGCATGTGTTTACTTTGTTTTGTTCATTCTCTTTGAAATGGAAGACGGGAGTCCCGTTAAGGTTTGTCAACCTTCAAGCACACAATTCACAACTCTCATTGTAAATCATTCAGAGGATGTAATTTAAACATGTGTGTGAAGAGGAACAGAAAACAGCGATAAGGTGCCATTCCAACACGTCTCCTGTGACGAAACTGAAAGCCTAATTACGTGAAGAACAAACTCTATTTCAGACAAAGTCGGCACATTTGGTGAATTGCACCGGGGTTTAATTCTAGAGGACGCCTTGTTCCCAGCTCTCAGAGGTCGTTATTCCACCAGACAGGCTGATGAGGAGGCTGAGAGATCAGACGGTGAACTGGTGAGCATTCAGCCGGGTGAAGCCAACACGGCCATCTTTGAACATCACCCTGTTACCATGGAGATGGGCAAGCTGCTCCACGGTCTGAGCATTGGACACAGATGAGAGGAGGGGGGGGGGGACAGAGAGAGAGAGAGAGAGAGAGAGAGAGAGAGAGAGAGAGAGAGAGACAGACAGACAGAGTGAGAGAGAGAGAAAGACAGAAATGGTTGCATCCAGTGAACATTAGTCCAGACTCATGTCAACCTCTAACAATCATTGGGCACATTGTTGAAAAGGTTTGATGTTTAAAATACTTTAAAATAACTTAACTTGTATCAATAGCACCTTTGTTTTATAGATTACACATATTTTGTTTTTTCAGAGGTTGCAGCTCCTCAGGGAGCTAAATGGCTTTGGGGTGAGCAAGAACGCTGTTGAGACGGTGTACAAATATCAGGTCTTTGAACATGGACGTTTGGTACGGACACTTGAATGTCAAATGTAAAGAGAAACTGTCAAGAACGGTTAACACAGGCGGTAATATAGAGAAACCACAGATGGCGACTAAGCGGCCGGCATGTACTGAATACCTAAAATAAAGCTCTGGATATCACAAGTCTCATTCATCAGAGACAAGATCTGACTCGCCTCCCTCAGAAAGGAACTTTAATCGGAGTTTGGAGGTAAATAATAATAATTGGAGTTAAGTGCAACTCCACACTGGACCATGATGTGTTTCTCACGCTGTACTGAGCCGGAGTCGGTGTGTGTGTCAGAGGAAGGCACGACGATTGTTAGCACCGCTGCACATTACAGTAAAGTCTAGGACCATTACAACAGTACATGAGGGGGAATGTCTTTCAGAAGTAGAGTGTTTGATCTCTTCAGTAGAGTTTGGATACTTGTTGAATCTTTGCCAAGGAGCTTTGAAGCTCTTCTGGTGCCTCATGTCGGCCTAACACCCAACTTAATTTGACACTCGACTGACAGCGGAGCATGTACATGCCGGTAGCTCCCATGACTGGAGCAGTTATGTCACATGATAGAATACACTCATCAACATCGAAGAAGGAAGCATGGGGAGTGGATTCATTAGTGGGGAGCGGACCTTGAGACGATCACCGCCCACGGCCGTCCACCCAGCCAGACCTGCCGGACCAAACGCCACTGAAAGCTGAGACGGAAGCTAAGCTAAGCTTAAAGTAATGTAAGTAAGGACAGAGCAGAGAACAGGAGAGCCATTGCGTTTAATTCACAGTCGATAATGGTGTTAGCTCTTCTGATCAATGGCTGTCTCTTAGCCACACACGTATCCCAACGCTGTAGAATACACATTGTTTACCACACTAACACACCGCAACAACAAAGAAAAGGCAAGGCGATATTTGCACTTGTGAAAAAGGAATGAAAGAAAGGAGTAGTTGGTTTGTCTGAGATGAGTGATAGAACACTAATGAGAGAAGACAGGGAGTGAAAATGACCAACGGGTAGATAAGACGCCAAGGACAGGAGAGGGGGGGGGGGGGGGGACTACACGGCAGAGACTGTACGCAAACACGTTAGAAAAGAACATGCAAGACCACAAGCCGCGGATCTGCCAAACCCATTGGCTGCGCGCACACACACACACACGC
This sequence comes from Anarrhichthys ocellatus, assembly GCF_004355925.1. Lineage (NCBI taxonomy): Eukaryota > Metazoa > Chordata > Actinopteri > Perciformes > Anarhichadidae > Anarrhichthys > Anarrhichthys ocellatus. Next base: position 2,038,360 of record NW_022280035.1, on the reverse strand, counting down.
GCACACACACACACACACACACACACGCGCACACACACACACACACACACGCGCACACACCGCCTGAGAAACTATTTGCAACGGGGTGCTAGTTGGCAAACACAGCAGTGCGGTGACATCACCTCCAGTGTGGAGTAAAGAGCACATGCTTCATCATCCCGGTGGAAAGTCAATCGAAACTCAGTTGTTTGTTTATACACAGGTTTGTCTGTGTGCCTCTGTGACACAGCGGTAATGTGACTAGAGGACAGTCTGCAGAGGCAGAGCTTTGGTAGGACTCATTAAAGCTGAACCCAAAGTCTTTCAAAGCTTCTGTTAAAGTTTTCGATTGAAGCTTTGAATTTCATGATGAAAATCCTCAAAACTAAATTTGAATAAAGTGATTCATTGGATTAAATGAGCAAGTCTTTTAGATTAAATCAACTTTGTTAATGAACATAACTCGGCAGTGCTTGCTTCTCTTTGTGAGCGGGAGAGGAAAACGTTGTTTTGACCTCAGTGAAAATGTTTTTGAAAGACCATACACCAATAAATATGAAATGAAGCAGAATGTTGTGTTAGATAAACACATGTTATCAATTTGGAAATGATTACTAACTATCTTTTTCCTATAAAGTTTGACTTTTGGACGTTACAAACGCTCTGATAATATTACTGAAGCCTAATCTTTATCGGAAACTGTACAGAAATATAGGGTTTAAACAGACTGCGTTTAAATTTAGATTTCTAATTCAAATGTCAACGCAATGAATGATGTCACGAAGTGTTCGGTATCACATGCATCTGCAGCGTTTGTTGTATCTCAGTGAACGTGACCAAGCAATACCCCGTGTTGTCTTTTGCAGCTTTTTAAATAACTCAATGTCACTAACAGTCTCAGGACGAGCGGTGGTGTCCTGCTGCAAAGAGCACAAACGCTTTCATCAACACACAGCCTGCAGCCGGGGGGCTGAGAGACGACCCGAGAGCAATGATGAGGACGTTAATCTAGCGGGGACAGAACAAGCCTCGGGGGACCAGGTGATGTCCGGCTCCTCCCACGGACACGTCTTCTTCTTACAGGACAGAACCAGTGGGATTACCAAAGAGGACTGAACCCTTCATAAGAGAGTGGGTGTTTTCAAGAAAGGGAGAAATTGTATACTGTATTCGTTGTAAATTGGCATTTTTAGTCATGAAGTAGATATTATTGCAGATTTGGTTCCAGAAATCAGCATCAGGAGTGATGGACAGGTCTGATTCCCATTTTCTTGATGGTATGGATGATGTTTTGTCAGACTGTGATATTACTCTACATATTTTTGAGGAGGGGATATTAATTAATTCTGAGGTTGAGGGGGGTAGTTCTAGGTTAGTGGCCTTAGTGTTAAGTTTGGATTGAACGGATGATTTGAGTTGCAGATATTCCAAAAATTGGTTGCTCCTGATGCCGTACTTCTGAACCAAGTGGAGGAATGAAACCATGGTGTTATTATTGAAGATATGTTTCAGATGAGTGATGCCTTTAGCGGACCATGTGTGGAGATTAAGAGGTGTCTTGTGACTTAGAAAATCAGGATTGTTCCATATGGGAGTAAAATTTGAAGGTGCAAAAGTGATGTTATTGATTTTGTGGAATTTCCACCAGGCTGTCAGAGTTTCTGCTATTGTTAGTGTTTTGAAACAAGGATGGCGTTTGATAGATTGTCTTAAAAATGGTAGGTCAGAAATCTGAATGTCCTTACAAACTGTCTGTTCTATATCTAACCATGTGTTGTCTGATTGGTTGGGGTGGATCCATTTAAGAATGTATTGAAGTTTATTTGCCAGAGAGTAGTGAAACAAATGTGGAGCTTCAAGTCCTCCTTGTGTTTTTGGTTTTTGTAGAGTGGCCAGTTTAATTCTTGGTGTTTTATTTTTCCAGTAGAATTTAGTAATGATTGAGTCAAGTGATTTGAACCAGGAGTGAGTGGGTTGAGATGGTATCATTGTGAATAGGTAATTTATTTTAGGAAGTATTGTCATTTTAACTGTAGCTATTCTGCCCATGAGTGATAATGGTAGGTTCATCCAGCGGAGGAGGTCGTCATTTATTGTTTTAAGTAATGGAGTGAAGTTGAGTGTGAACAGCTCTGACAGCCTGGGGGAAATATGTATTCCCAAATACGTGATGGCACCTGTGCAAAAAGGGATAGGTGGTGTATGGGCTGCCCCATCCCAACTGTTACTATCTAATGGAAGGATGGATGATTTACTCAAGTTAATGGAGTAGTCTGAGATATTGGAGAATGATTCCATGACTTTAATAGTTTCCTGTAGTGATGAGTAGGGGTTTTGTAGGAAGAGCAATATATCATCTGCATAGAGACTAATCTTGTGATGGGTGTTGAGTGTTTGAATGCCTTTTATGTAGATATTCTGACGAATGGCTGCAGCTAACGGTTCAATGAAAATGGTGAAAAGTGAGGGGGAGAGTGGGCATCCTTGCCTAGTCCCCCTGTGCAGTGTGAAACTTTGTGAAGTTTGTCCATTGGTGATGACAGTGGCTGAAGGTGAAGTGTACAGAATTTTAACCCAGTTAATAAATGATTCCCCAAAGCCAAATCTCTTTAATGTGCTTGTGAGAAATGTCCAGTTTACTCTGTCGAAAGCTTTTTCTGCATCTAGGGAGGCTATGATGGTACCAGTTTGTTGTAATGATGAGTAATTGATTAAATTAAACAGTCTGCGTGTGTTAGTGGATGAATGTCTACCTTTGATAAAGCCGGTTTGATCTGGATGAATTATGGATGAAGTGACTTTGTCCAATCTGCGAGTTAGTGCCTTAGTGATGATTTTAATATCTACATTGAGAAGAGAAATGGGACGGTAACTAGAAGGAAGAGTTGGATCTTTGTTTGGTTTGAGAAGGAGTGATATACTGGCTGTGTTCATGTTGGCTGGAAATTGCAAATTTTGTTTTATTTCAGTTATCATTTTGTTAAAGAGTGGAGCTAGAATGAACCAGAAGTGTTTATAGAACTCAGCAGGGAAGCCATCGGGACCTGGTACTTTGTTATTGGGCATAAGATTGAGTGCAGTAAAAAGTTCGTCCTGTGTTAATGGTGAGTCAAGTATGTTGATTTGTTCTTTGTTGAGCTGTGGTAGATCAATGCTGTTGAGAAATGAGTTGATGTCTTCTTGATTTGGGTTATTTTTAGATGAATATAGATTGGCATAAAAACTTCTGAAGATTTTATTTATTTCATCGGGTGAATTTGTGGGCTTCCCTGCAGAGTCCTTGATGATTGAGATTGTTGTTTTTTCTTTATTTCGTTTAATTTGATTTGCCAAATATTTACCGGATTTATTGCTATGGTGAAAATGTTCTTGTCTAAGTCTGTGTATAAGGAATTGAGTTTTATTATTTATAATTTCATTTATTTGGAATTTGTACTTTCTTAATTCGTTCTGGGTTTCCGTTGTTGGGTTACTTGCATTAATGGTTTTGAGTCGGTTGATTTGTTGTTCCAGTTCAGCTTCTTGTTGTTTTTCTTTCTTTTTTTTGTAAACGGAGAATGAAATGATTATTCCTCTTAAAACTGCTTTCCATGTTTCCCCACAGAAGGGTTGGTGATGACTCTGGGGAATCATTTATTTCTAAGAAGGATGCCCACTCTTTTTTAATAAGACTGTCAAACTGAGGGTCTTTGAGAAGAGATGTATTGAAGCGCCATCTAGTGATAGGTTTATGTAGGGTAACTCTGTTCCATATAAATGTTACGGGAGCATGGTCGCTAATAATGATAGGATGGATTTTCGAGTCTGAAATATTAGATATGATTGAATTGCTGTTGAGGAAGAAGTCAATGCGTGAGTATGAGTGGTGAACTGGTGAGAAGAATGAGTATTCTCTTGAGTTTGGGTGTTGTAATCGCCAAATATCGCCAAGACCAAAATCACTCATGAACTGTTTTTTCGTGTCTGTGGATTGCCAGGTACGCTTATTATTTGGATTTTTAGATCTGTCTACTGATGGGTCGATAACTGTGTTGAAATCGCCTCCTATTATGACTGGGCAGTTACAAATGTTTGAGAAGGATGAAAAAAAAATTATGAAAAAAGGATGTCATCAGTGTTTGGGCCATAAACATTACAGATTGTGACTGGACTATTGTTGATGGAGAAATTTATAATGATAAAACGGCCTTCAGGATCGGTGATGGTGGAGTTATGGACAAAATAAACTTTTTTGTTAATTAAAATACATACCCCTCTTTGTTTTGTGTTATAGTGAGCCGAGAATGAGTGAGTGAATTGTGGTGATTTAAATTTGTTGTGGTCTGATTCTGAGAGGTGTGTTTCTTGTATTAACCATATATCTGCTTGCAGTTTAGCCAGATGATTCAAAACTTTTATTTTTTTTGCCTGAGAACCAATTCCACGGATATTCCAGGTTAAGAATTTGATAGACGACATGTTGACTGGGTTAATATAGACTGAACATTAATGTTGATAAGTGTGTGTGTGTGTGTGTGTGTGTGTGTGTGTGTGTGTGTGTGTGTG
>NW_022280035.1:2030109-2033826 GCF_004355925.1 Anarrhichthys ocellatus | reverse complement strand
GTGTGTGTGTGTGTGTGTGTGTGTGTGTGTGTGTGTGTGTGTGTGTGTGCATGAGAGAGAGTGTGTAAATGTCACAGCAGGACCTGCAGACACTGAATCAGGGAGAAACAAACACATATAGGAACATGAACACAACAATGTAAGTAAAACAATACACAAAACAAAAATACAAAGGAGTGTGTGCTCCAGATAGGGTTTCATACTGTCTGGCACATTGAGATGTAGGTGCAATACTATACAGTATAATAATCGAAACAGTGCAAATGCAGAGAAAAGAGAAGGGGCATACCTAAACTACGGAGGGGGGTTGTCATGTGTGGATGTGGAGCTGTAGGGGCGCGCGCGCGAGAGAGCGAGTGTGTGTGTGGGGGGGGGTCTAGAAAAGCCAGGGTGTGACATCCTTACAGTATAAAATACTTCACAGAATTCATTACACTGGGCAAAAAATGTTTAAAATAGGATTCACGTCAGATATCTGTCCACATTGCACTCAAAACAGCTATAACAACCCGGATAGCTATGTTCACGCCACCTGGCACTGCACACCAGTTAATCACTTTTGGAAAGAAATAACTGAGTCACTGTCCGTCTTCCTGGGCTGCCTCGTCCCATTATCCCCTTCACTGTGCTTACTAGGAGACATCTCAAAACAAATCGCAAATTACTCCTCGTGGCCCTAACTATCGCCAAGAAAACTATCCTCATGAACTGGAAATCAAGAAATAACACACACATCACACACTGGAGAAACTTAATGATAGAGTATATTTCAATGGACAATCTAACCTCGTCCATCATATACAATACAACAGAACACCACTCCACCTGGTCATCCCTCACTATGTTTCTGCAAACGTGACACCACCCATCCTATTAATATTAAAATTTGTATAGTATATATCTATTTTTTTTTATGTATTTATTGCTATTATTGATTTTTGTTTTGTTGTTTTTCTTGCCTGACAACCAATTGAAACCCACGTACATGCATACATGAACATCCATATGCACACATACTTTGTTGTTTTTTAATTATTATTATTTATTTATTTTTCTCCCATCTCAAAAGGCTCAAGGACATTCTCACACACACACACTATATGTTTGCTAGCTTTTATCCCACTGTTCTTGTCATCCTCTTGTTGTTATGTCTATGTATTGTCTAATATTGTCTCTTGTCTTTCAATAAAAAAAGAAAAAAAAAAAAAAAGAAAGGGAGAAATTAATTCTCCTATTAATCAGCCATTAAGCGTCTGAAGGTACAAAACTAATTCCTCACAAAACATGGAAACTGTAAGTGATGGAACATAAATCCTTTGTATGAAGGCTCGAAACCCGGCAACTTAAGTAGAGTTTGAGGCCCTGATAATGCAATTGATATATTTAATACATCCAACAAACCTACATGCATCCAGTATGCAATAATGAATACTATTCTTTCATAATGTACCCAAATTACAAATCATTAACCACATTATAATCTAAATCTATCATTTTTAGGATTAATAGACCTAAATTAGTAAATGTTACTCTAATAAATCTACAAAACCAACCCGATCAATGGCCCTGACATAATAGATTTACCTTTATTTGATTTATTGTAGGTACAATAAAACATTTGTTTTAAAACATGCAGGCATTGAAAATCAAACCACACATTATTGAGAATGCGTTTCAGTTTTAGTCTGCGTTCAGCTGCGTGATTCCGCAGCATTGGCTGGATGTTGTTTAAATGTGAGGCATCTTGGTTTATTTTGTTAGGAAGTACTGCAGGAGAACACGGGAGGCAATCTCGATATGGAAAACAAAATATGGTGGCAGACGAAAGAAGACAAAGGATGAGCAGGAAGACATGTGGAGATGTGGAGATGCAGCCTGGGGGAAAGACACAGGGTCAAATCTACCCGAGGTCAGTGAACCCTCAGACAGGCCCTGGAGGAGGTTTTCTCTTCTTCAGACTCTCTCACACGCAAACAACGCTGTGGTGTGAGAGGACTAGCCTCAAGGTTTAGCTGCTGTTTGATTGCAGCTCAAATCCCACCAGAGCCTCCTCCTCGGTTCTCCCGTCTTCGTTTCCGACACAAAACATTTGGCCCCTTGCAGCGCTTCACTTCTTCTATTTGGTTTTACTCTCCATCTCTCGGAGAAGAGAGGAAAGACCAGACTACTCTTTGTCTCATCTCCATTAGTCTGGGATCAGGCCTTCCAGTCTGAAGGTGCAACTGTGCCCCTCTCATGTTGCTACTTCCAGGCATTTGAACATGCATGCAGTCAATCAATTAATCCCACAGGCTGAGCACGAGCTGCAGAGCAGCGGGCTCTTAACAGGCCTAATGCAGAGGTTTATACAGCCCATCTACTCTCTTTAACAGCACCAGAGGATGGATATATCAAACTCACAGACAGCTGCAGGGCAATAAACCAGCCTTTTATTGCAAACGAGTCATAAACTCTCCCCAATCAGCCACAATTAAAACATAATATTTACCAATAATTACATCCCCTGGCGACGGCTCCCACCAACCACCGTTACTGCTGCAACACGAGTTACTGTTTAACAAGAGTTGAGATAAAGTGTGCAAAGACAGACCACTCAGTTACTGTATTGATCGAACTACCTAAAAAGTGAATAGAAGCTCAAAAAACAAAGGTGATATGCAGGAGCTGTGCAAACAAGAGAGTCAATCTTTAACATTGTGACTGCTGCCCTGAACAAAGCACTGATCAAGCAGCCAAAGACACAAACTCTTGACACAATAGATGGCGGACAGAGAGACAGAAAGATGACATGCAAAGCCACCACACAGGGCTTCAAGACAACTGTTCCTTTACCCATGAATGGAGCTGCAGCGTGGAGATGAGAGGACACACACATGGTTTTACAGTCTGAACGAGCTTGTGTGTGTATTAAGCTTACCTTGGAGTACTGTCTACGGAGATTGAAGCGCTGCACCATCCTGACTGATGTGTTCACAGCTGGAACCCCTGTTCTACTCCTCTACACTGATATCTCTTCAGAGTGCAGAACGCCTTACATTGTAGAGTCTACATTCACGCACATACATATGGAAGGTACACACGCTACCCTCCTCTCCAAACAGCCATGAGCACACACGCTTCTAGTCCACACCGCTTTCGTCTACTATGCAAACACAAGTGAGGAGAGAGAGAAAGAGGGAGATGAAAAAAAAGAAGGGAGGAAGAGCAAGCAGAGATAAAGACAGGTCAGGTGCATTGCCCTCTACTCATATTCACAGTGATCCCCTGAGCTCTGTCTCTCAGAGGCTCACACAAGATCCTCACACCACATGGCTGTCAAATAACTTCCAGTATACCCACACACACACACACACACACACAGTTCGTTACCTCTAGTCACACACCCCTCCACATCCTCTGTCACACAACCACACACAGCCTCAGCACTCGGCTCTCACTCATCTAGGACGAGGCAAGGTTGCCTCCTGCTTCCTGTCAGAGAGCCGATGGGTGGGGCGAGGAGGAGGAGGAGAAGGGGGAGATGGGAGAGGAGGAGGGACCAACTGACTGTCTGTACTAACTATCTCCAGGGACATAGGGAGGGGGACAGGGAAGGAGAGAGAGAAAGAGGAACATGGGGGGGGGGGGGTTCTTAGAAAAACAACAGGGGGAGAAAGAATGAAATGAGGCAGGCAGTTACCTTGCCTTGCCCGCCCATCTCTCTGAGTATCTTGTGTG
>NW_022280035.1:2003286-2030009 GCF_004355925.1 Anarrhichthys ocellatus | reverse complement strand
GAGACAGGTTATCGTGGTTGATAGCTGGAGACGGGCGAGACAGGTTATCGTGGTTGATAGCTGGAGACGGGCGAGACAGGTTATCGTGGTTGATAGCTGGAGACGGGCGAGACAGGTTATCGTGGTTGATAGCTGGAGACGGGCGAGACAGGTTATCGTGGTTGATAGCTAGAGACGGGCGAGACAGGTTATCGTGGTTGATAGCTAGAGACGGGTGAGACAGGTTATCGTGGTTGATGGTGGTCTGTCTCAGCAGCAGGACTGACGGAGCACAGATGTCCGTCATCCCAGGTGAGGTCACTCGCATACGACTGGAGGATGAAGAAAGGGGGGGATGGTGTGTTCTAAATGTAGCTCACAGATAGAAGCTGTCAGGGAAATTGGATATTAACGCCTACTGGTCTAGACTTACTTCCCACTGCTGAAGTGATAGCCACGCATCACTCCATCTGTGACACACCGATACAGAGTCTTTTGGCACAGCTCATTTCATTAAGCCAAAAGATCAGTCGGCTCCGCAGCAATCATGAGCTCACAATGCAAACACAACCTCCACATGAACCAAGCCCAGTGCTGCTCACAGCAGGTTAGCTGATCGGACAGTGACCTCTGGTGGCAGACAGGACCAACTGAAGTCTGCTGGTGGGGAGGCTCAAAATATGAACTTGAGGTAAAAGAGTAGATTGTAAAGGGCTGTGAGGTTTTAACAAACCAAGAGCGACACACATACAAATCTATGCTGAGTATTTCCCATTACACAAGCACCCCGTAAATACTACTTTTAATAAATTCTCTGGATTTAACAAACTACGGTCTAACAAAAAAGGCAGAACTTTTCACAAAACAGTTATATGACTTCATACGTACTACACAAATAGATGATTATCAAAGCACACTACAAAAGATTGGATTTTGAAAGCCCCTTGATATATTGCAGCATTTATTGTAAGCCTGAGGCAAAACTATTCAAAGAGTATATTTGCTTTTAAAGGTCGGATTCACAATGTTTCAGAAGTCTGAGTCAGTAAATATCTTCCAAACTTAATCGTTTTAGCACAACATTCCTTCCTTGTTTCTGCAGACAGTGTCACAGTGCTGAGCTGCAGTGAAGGGATGGTAACACAAGGCCGGTGTGAATAGGAGGAATGTGTAAAGCGGGGAAAATTAGTTTTAATGTTGATATGGCCGACTGTTCTTTAACACCGACTTTAAAAAGTTGTGAACCTATCCTGAAAATTGCCTGCACCGCTGTGCATTAGTTTATTGTGAATCTATACGTGTGCTCATGCTGGCGTGTCTCATTAGCAAGCTGCACCATGGATCTATGACAGACAGCAGTATACCTTCTCTCTGATACAGAAGGGAATGACATCAGCAGCAAGGTGAACCTCAGTTCGTGATTGAAGGCCTGACACCGGTAAAAGGGTAAAGGAGACGCATCGATCAGCAGATTCACGGCTGCCATCACTTACCCTGTCCGTCTCCTCCGTGGACTGGTACCCCGATGACAGCACCACATCGCCTCCAGTGTACCCGGGTATGGGGCTGCTGGGCGTGGTGTCAGTGGTGGAGGAGGAGCGCGGGCGGCTGACGTGCTGCTGCGGATCGTGGGTGTAGCGGCGGTGCGGGGCCTGGGGGCTACCTCTCAGGAGAGGATCCCGGTCTCCGTTCCCAGATCCCGACCCTTTGCTGCGCCGACTCTGCAGGCTGGTCCCACGCCTCATCGTGCCCGCGGTGCCTGAGCCCCGGCCAGCTGCAGAGGGAACCACAGGAGCAGAGAGGTGGTCAAAGTCGGGACAGCAGGGCTCCAAGGCTTCCTCTGAGGGGGAGGGGCCACCTGCCGACACTACAGAAGAAGACGAGGAGGAGGAAGACGAAGAGGGGATGGTGGAGTGAGAGGGGTAGAGGCGTTTACGCTGCTGCTGGAACAGCTGTTTCAGTCCCTGGCCAAGAACCCCTATGCTCTCCCTAGCGTTTTGGCTCATCTTACTGAAGGAGGGGTGCTCTGACTGGGATGAGGCCCCTGACCCCCCTGCCTCTCTTCTAGTTCCAGGACCTGAACTGGGGCCCACCCCCTCTGGCTCCCTTTGAGTGTCATCGCCCTGCTGCATGTGGCCCTGCTGAGGGAGGAATTGTCCTATCAAGCGGTCAGCAAACACGTCCCTCTCTATCAGTGGGACACGCAGGGGGTCAGACCAGGACAACGACTGAAGCAGAGAGGACTAGAAAACAGCAGAGTACAGTAGAGAACAGCGGAAGTGGAGATGGGACTGTCTGGTGGAGGGTTGGATCGGCTCAGTGGCGGTCAGAGGGATGAATCCAAATTGGGAGCATGCATCTTTGATTCAGGAACAAGTAGGCCTGCCGGTCTAGCACAGACAGAAAGAGGAGATGGATTATGAGAGGATGGAATGTTGCGTAGATCCAGTGAAATTAAATCACTCATTTTCCTTTTAACTCGTGACATTTGCTTCTTTGAAATATAATGCAAATGGTCGAAAGTGTGAATGCATACTTGCATAGTCTGCGGGGTAAACAGCATTCATCTGCATCTAGGTACCAAAGTCAGTGTGCAAAATACCTTGTTTGACACTTGAGACTCTCTTGCAATTGGCACTAAAAATGTCTTTTAAAAGCTTACTGTGTGCAGCAGTATTCATTCATCAAATTGCAAAACATTGATCCACAAATATGACACAGTCAGCCTGAGACCCAACAGGTTGAGCGAAAAGAGAGTCAGTCTTCACTTCTGTTTGTGGTCCTAAACGGACCCCGGTGGACAAATTTGATCCAATGCGTGAGAACCTGGACTAAAGCGGGACATCGCCTCTCTTCTTCTTGGATTAGGACGGCAACAAGCCGAGCCAAGGTCTGTGTGTCGGGTTAGAGAGAGGCGAGTGTGCTGAGTGGATTCATTGTGGTTGTGTGAGCGGGCTTCTTGTTAACGATATTAGCCTTGGTGTCCTAGTCGATTGGCTCGCATCCATTAAATCTTGTTGCGTATTGAGTCTGCGTACGACGTCAGCATAATACTCTAGCATTGAGTATGGGAATTTTGCACACTGACCAAAATAAATATGCGATTGTGATTTAAAAATATTTTAGGATAAATACTGTATCATCAGTGACAGCTGTGCCAGGCCCTTGAATCATTCTACATTCAAACAGACCAACGTTTCATGAGCAAATACAAAGTATTAAAAGAAAAAGAAGATGGATCCAGGTTTGCTCCAGGATCACAACACAAAGCATGAATTAATTCAAAAGTATAAGCAGGTACATGAAGGGTAAGAAAATAAACAACAGCCTGAAGTGGGGCGGAGTCAGAAAGGCACCAGAGGCTGGTAGAGTAAAGGAAAGGATGCAGAGAACACTGGAGGGGTGAGAGCGGGGAAGAGAAATAATGACTCACGTCAGAAGAAGAAGAAAAAAAACCCACTTACCATCAGCCCAACTGTCAGCGTGACTCACTCTGGATTACCTGAGAGGGAGGTGATGGATGGAAGGAGACCAAAGAAAGAAAAGCTGTCATTCTTAAGATCATTCTTCAATCTCCAATGACCTTAAGATACTCAAACAATCTGGCATATCATTCGGTTTTGCAATCGAAAATCATTTTTTTCTGTGAGCTGTGAACACGCTGGGCATACTGAACAGAACATGTGCTGTATTGTGTGATACGACTCAGTGTGCATGTTCCTTCAGGGGCTCATTTAGTATCCCCAAAGGCAACCCTTCCTCTTCCTGTGGCGGGATCAAGACGCACTAGAAACAACCTTCGTTGTCACTAACACAGTGTCAACCTTGCTGACTCTAAGCTAGAGACAAAACCAGAGCGGACACCTGATGACATACAGGCTGTCTTCCTCAAGGAGGAACCTTATTGGTGGAACAGTGATCGCCTCAGAGACAGACAGAGAGACAGACAGACAGACTGAGACAGGCAGACTGACAGAGACAGACAGAGACAGACAGACAGAGCCTCCCTGCAGCATCAATAGCTGCTCCCATTGAGAGCAGCAAAACAAGCGAGGCAGGAACATTGGGAGCCCTGGGGATGAACACTCAAACTATATTCCTTCAGCTGCACTGTCAGGTCATGAAGAAGAACACAAAGTTGGACACACACACACACACACACACACACACACACACGTCTCATCACTGCGTCCGGAAACAGAAGGAGAATGAGCATGAAGGTGCTCGCAGTTAGCATATCGCTAATCACAACGGCGACGCTGTCACTGCCAAGAAGAGGCGCATTCATGCGCATCAACACATTCGCACGCCAGCTTTTACTTCCTCCACAAGCTGATCTTGAATCAGATCTGGTTTAATCTTTTCTGCTCAACAGGCAGATTCAGACCAGCAGATACTGATGTGCTTAATTTAGAGGCAGTGTGCTCATTTGGTTGCACCAATAAGATGAGTGAAGATACTGTGCGGTCAACCTTCCATAATATTAACAACACAGCTTTAACCCGGTGGTTTCACTGATAACAGCTGGGCAGTGACTGATCATATTTTAACAATTTCTTCAGTAAAAATACAATTCATCATGATGAAATAATGACAGGAAGTTATAATACACAATTCTGTTCATGCTCAACTAGATCCATCTCTAAATATCTCTAAAATCAATGTTACCATTGAGAGCAATGCAATGCAAACACTCTTATTTAACATGAGTGAGCAATTTCTTTATACCTTTGATTTAATCTAATTTTAGTTATTTTTCTCTCTCTCTTCTTTCCTGTAGGAATAAGTAAAAACTAAAAGACAACATATGATGACTGCGATGTGAACTTCCCGTATGATCATAGAAGGTGGAGAGTCATGCATACATGTGTATCATAATCAAGTATACTTGATTATGCATGCACCCTCACACTTAGTGGCATATTCTGGCAGTCACAGTGAAGTGTAATTGATTGCGATGGAGCTCTGTGCTGTTGTTTCGTCGCTGGTAAACCTTAGTTAATCCTGTCCTGGAGCTGAAGCCCTGCACCGACCCCGGGCCCATCCCTCCCTCTGTGTCTCTAAATCCCCTCCTTCATCCACAGGATGATCCCAGCACTGGATTGGACGTTTTCTTGATTGCCTCTGGTTTTATATTCAAACTAAATCCTCTTTCAGGAGCCTTTAGAGGACAACGGTTTATTGTCGGACTTGGTAGGGGATGTTTGTGTACGCGTGACAGGTCCTGCGTCTTTGTTTAATTTAGGCAAAGGCCTTTGGTTCCACCTTGATGAGGTGATGACGCAAAAGAACACCAGATGGATCTCTGAATGACGACTGTATTTAAGAAAAAATACTTAAACTTAAAGCAAGAAATATTTTTCCCCTCTAAACAAAAAATGTCAAATTAAACAAAGACGCAATACTTTGGTGATCCTCTTAGGGACATTCTCCCTTCACTCATCAGAAACATGCCAGTGTGTGGATGTCTTTTGGTGTATTTAAGCCGCAGAAACAGTGGTCAGCGATTATCAGGCATCAGTGACAGCCGGGATGGGCAACCTCAGTGAGTCAGCATGTTTCTCAGAAACGGCACAATACTGTCAAAGGTGAATTACAGACAACCACATGGACAATGGCCTCTCTGGAGCTGTGTCTCCCTCACACGTGTCCTTGTATAAATGCACACACACGCACACACACACACACACACACACAAAACACATATGTCCTCGTCCTCAGCTCTGTGCCTCATTCCATTCAGCGCGCTGCCAGTCGTCCATTGTCTTTGGAGAGACGGTGAAAGCTGAGCAGAGCTCAGGCACTGGCTGGCTGGACCAACTAGAACTACCGCCTCATCATGTTGTGTTGACGTCCATGTAAGCCTAAAATGTCATCTTTTCACCATTTTATTCGCTCAAGGTGTTCTATAGATATCTCGAGTATGGGACGGACGTGAGGTCGAACGTGAGTTCAGAGTGATCTTGACCGTTGACCACCAAAATTCTAATCACTTAATCTTTGAGTACAGATGGATGTTTGTGCCAAATATGAAGAAATACCCTCCAGGCGTTCCTGAGGTATCACATTCCAGAGAATGGACCAGATGGACGGACTTGCAGACGTAATTACGGACAGACAACCCAAAACCATAAATCCTCCGGCCTCGGCTGTCGCCGGCATAATAAACATCTCAAGCTGACAATTTGTCACTTGGTGACAAGCATGTGAGAATCAAAAGGTGCAACGTGTAAGATATGGCAAGAAGTTCTGTTTAAAACATTCAAAAAGTAACAAATATTATCAACAGCATGTGAAGAAGTAACATTTATGATGTTGTGTCAAACACTATACCGTAACCACTTGGCATTACAGCTATGAGATGAGGCAAGAATGGAAGAATGGAAAGTTTGCTTAACATTTTTGAGGACATTGCAAGGTTTGTTACATGTACTTTAGGAGGAAGAGGAGGGTGGGAGAAGGTGAAATGCTCCCCCCCGCAAAATCGTTTGGAGCACGTCTTTAACAGAATAGATCCAAGATTCAGTACGGTGATGAATAATAAGTGTTAACTGCAAGTGTTTAACAACAAATTACAACATCACAGCTAACAGGAAATGTTCCCTTTAGCCCTGTGGATAGAGAACTACTGCAGCTCCGTTCAGACTGAAAGGTTATATTGATTAAGATGTGGCACTGAGGTGTTCTGAAATGACATCCATTATCATTATTGAACAAAGACAACAACCAAAGGTGATTATTAAAGAGGAGATTAAGCCCCAGAGTTACAGCTCAACTAGCTAAGTGATGAAGCAAATAATGTGCAATCTAGCACAACGGGAGGTCATTTATGTCTTTTCATGCAAATTTCCACCATAGTTACAGTACTGCACAATGACCTGATCGCCATCCCTTTTTGACTGTTTTATTTAATTCTACTCTCGACATAAGTAAAGTTGGACAACTGGGCATTAACCAACACAAGTGGGGGTCCATCTGGCCCGTGCTCTTTGCCACTGAAGCATCCATGTTGTTGCTCATTGCTGAACATACAGTAGCTTAACTCAAAATATGGCCATAGCTTAAACAAGCCCATGCAGTGTTTCCAGGGGAGTCTGAGAGCCGGCGTGGAATAGACTCCTCTTTGTTCGCTCGGAGCCACACACAGGCCCGTCGCTGCTCTTTGTGCTGCGCCTCTTTCACTGACAGACACACATCAATAAGAGGGGAATTAGGCCAGAGAGTTCTGGCAGCGACGCTCGTGTGCGAGCGCATGCACGAATATGCGTGCGAGTGTGTTTTTAATCGGACAAAGACAGAAAAAGGAGAGTAAGAGAGAAATTGTCGGAATTATTTTGCATGGAAATGTGCATCTGTGTACATACGTTTACGCGTTTGTGTGAGCCGTCTTTGACCGATGAAAACCGGACCATATCTCATTCAGCAGCTGCATAATGACAGCATAGGCAGGAAGCAGGAACAATCGTTATTGTATTATACGTGTGTGTGTGTGTGCGTGTGTGTGTGTGTGTGTGTGTGTGTGTGTAGGGCGGGCAGAGAATAGCACAGTTGTGTCAGCTCTGACAGTGCAGGAGATGACTTCAGCATTCTGCAAAGAGTGTGATAAGAGACACAACTCTTTGTATGAGACGGGGAGAGCGAGCGAGTGAGAGGAGAGAGACGGAGGGCCACAGAGGGCGTGAAACAGGCCAGACTGGCTCAAAGGCATCCCGTCCACGGAGCGGTTCGCCTGGCCGTGTCGGGTTCAGCCGGGGCGCTCGGCACAGAGAGCTGAATGAATGAGGAGGTGAATGGAAGGTAGTTCCCTGATAGAGGCGGCCACAATGCCCTATTGTGCAAGATGACACCCACAGGGAGGCCCCGCTGCCAGAGTTGCCTTCAGCTTTCCAGGAACAAGACAAACCAGAACACACGCAATCATTTACTCCTACACACATCCATATATCTGGGTTTTCTTAATGACACCACAGACTTGTACTCAAAAGTTGACGTGTGAAAAATATTACCTGCTTGTACGGCTGACAAGAAGACTATTGTTGGGGCCCGATTCACACCTGGTATCTGTGTTAAACTGATCTGAACACATTCATACAGGAACAACATACGACTTTGGAAGCATTTCCCCTCAAAGGCTCTCAACATGGAGACGGATGAGCCGGTGGTACATGGGAGAAGTTGGCCTTCAGGGCTTTCTGCCAGAAAGTGTTTAATTTAACCCAAACCATGATATTTTCCTAAACCTAGCCAAGTAGGTTCGTTGCCTAAACCGAGGGAGATTTGTGGCAGAAAGAGCTGAAGGCAAACTTCTCCTAGGTGGCTCAAAGCTAACGGTGCTAACAGCGCTAACAGTACCAACTACTGCAAATGTAATAACAGAGCTGACGGTGTTTACCTGAGGGGGAACCAGAGGGTAGGTGCTACGATTCCACGAAGACGTGCACTAAAAGCACGCACGGCCGGCCAGGCTGTGTCAACAAAGCAAGGACAAGCTGAAAAATGACAACACTCAGAGGGAGACATTACTCCACTATATATCTTTACACAGCAAATAGTCGTTTGCTGATATACTATTGCTCTGAACGTCGTATAATGCTCCTTTAATCTTGAATATACGGGACCACTATGGACGTGGAAGCCTGCCTTACTCGGCTTAATATTTCTGCCATTATTTCATCTCTCAGGCAACCGGAGACCATCTGTAACTACACCTCTCATTACCTCCCCCACTCACAACGCTGTGAGAAACAAACACAACATGTTCATCACAAAACAACTAATGGAAACACACATGTGCACGTATACTCAGCGCGCACACACACACACACACACACACACACACACACACACACACAAACGGAACAAGAAGTGATATATTGGGTGTGAAAAAAGTCTGAGTCATCTAAGACTACCCAAACTTTGAGGTGGGAAGCTGCAGAGACAAAGCAACAGAGAGACTTTACACATTTAATTTCATCTCCACAGAGGACATATTATGTTGATGATCTATTACGGATGCACAAGGCTGTAAGTACCTCTGAGGTTTAGCTTGAACAGCGAACAAATCTATGAAGCAGCGCGGTGAAGTCAAACATCACTGACGGCCGGCTGGGGCTATAGGTTTAAACCTTGTTTAAAGGCACGTCTCTGCATCTGTGCTCAACACCACAGCAAGTGTCCCGGTGAATAATTCACCATGTGCATGGAACTGACCCTGGTCCAGCTCGAATGTGTCTGAGCTGATGGAGAGAGTTGGTAGTGAGGATCTCGTTCCCTTGCTGTTTACTAGTAAGACGGATGTCCTCAAAGGAGGGTTCCCAGTGGAAGTTATTAGCGTATGTGATACATTTTAAGCCTCACGTATTAACCTGATAGGTGTTCAACAGTGGCTAGGCCGACTGGGCCAACACAGCTCAGGTTCCACCAGCTCTGGCAAGGAATCATCACCTGTCAACGGGCTGGAAACCACCTACACACCGGCTGAAATCTCAAACCAGAGATTGTGGTTTGAGATTGAAGGAGCACGACCGTAATGAGAAAAAGGGAATGCAAGTCAGGGTCAACACAACACAGAAGAGAACCCGGCCAGGTTATCGGGCCAGGGGGCATCTGGCTCTTTGTGGAGCCAGCAGGTGAGAACAACTTTTACGCAGTCAGATATAAATCATCCGCATCGTCACCTATTTAAATAACTCTTCAGTCAGATCTCTGAGCTCAGGTAACCAGGCACCTCTGCAGCCCACTGGGGGGCTTAGCGGGGATCAGCACATCCAAGCTCTGGTCTAAAAGCTCTTACTATGAGTGAGACATCGGGCTCAACGCGAAGGCTGTGGGTCAACGATGTCAAGTCTATACGCTCTGGGGGAGGATTCAAGTTGAAAGAAGGTATTAATCATGAGTTTCAAACTTCATCTAAAGCCCGCCAACAAAAGATAAGAAGAAGTAAACAAACTGAAACAAAGGGGCGATCGAAATGATGCAGTTCAATGCAAAAGGCAAAGAATAAAATGGACCTCAGTCCTATTTTGTGGTGAAACTCTTGAGACGCTGTGTGACCCTTGCTTCTTTTCTGCCTCTGTCTTCAAACATGGAGGGATAAGAGAGGAGCAGGCAGCTTGCTGCCAATAGAAACCACAGCTCTCATAAAGGAATGTCACCTTCATTCTGGAAGTCCTGCTGGAAAGAATGAGCCCACTCTGTCCACAGTTACAAGATATGTAGGATGGTACGGCTTCTTACTTGTAAATGTTTCTTAATGGCATTGGTTTGAAAACAACTCTGATTGCAGCAGAGGTAAAGAATGATTCCGGCTGTGGCATTAAGCTGCCACTATGACACCTCACAGTAAAGCCCTGCTGGAGGAGGGACGACGTGAGAGAGAGGGTGAGAGAGAGAGTGAGAGAGCGAGAGAGGGAAAAAGGAAAAAGTGTGTTTCCTCTCTGAGATACAACACTTCCTCTTTAGCCACGGCTGACCTTTAGTGGAGAAAACAGAGCCAACTCAGTTCTGCCTGAATGATGCTGAGACTGTTTGAACTCCAAAAGAACTGAAGGAGAAACTGAATCTGAATTAGTCCACTAATCAGGAGATCCAGCTCCTCCTGTCCGCATGTCGAAGTGTCCTTGGGCAAGATACTGAACCCAAAAAAGGCTGTGAAATCAGTGTGTGTGTGTGAGTGTGTGTGTGTGTGTGTGTGTGTGTGTGTGAGTGAGTGAGAACGGGTAAATGCTGACATGTAGTGTAGTGCTTTGAGTTTTCTGAAGGCTAGAAAGGCGCCTTATAAATACAAGGCCGTTTACCATTTAGCTGATAAGTGCTACGTTATGTTCACCCCCATTTCACCCACAGCTTCCTTTAGTTCTGTGGCCAATGCCACCGGTCGGACCTGGATGTGCACAGCGTGCCTCCTGAGTCGCACACATCCGTTCAGGTGCCCTCACCAACCAGAAGGACTGTGGCGCAGCAACAAAGACATGAAACATTGACCAGCTTCCCGGTCTCAAACACCGCCGGAGGTACTGCACCGCTGCCAAGAACTCCGCTCAGGTCTTTGCCGTATACGTCTCTCGCTACAACACACATCATGTTTTTAATCTGCAGCAGAGCAGAGCAACCATGCATAAGGACGAAAACAAGAGAAATGCGTTTGTTTCTCCTCAATGTTTCCTTTTCCTTATTGAATTATTAAACGTGGTCACATATTCTGTAACAGTAACACCAAATAAAGCATCTATTCCCCCATCTTCTATCATGCTATTCAGGGGTGCAGGGAGCTGAAGCCTTCGCATTGGCACACATTGTGTGGGAAGTCTAGTACGTTCTGGAAACGGTCTGTCACAGTGTGGGCGGACAAATCCACAAACACAGTGACATTCACGCTCACATCCACAGACAATTTAGAGGCCAGTTCACCGAACCGCTTTGAACTATGAAATGGGAGCACCCAAAGGAGATGTAACCAAACACTACAAATTCATAAACAATATGTTAATGCAGTAAAAACAATACTTCTGGCATGCAGAACGTAATGCACGACATTTCACTTAACAATCTCATTGCTTTATCTATCACAGCCAAACACTAAATTGCCAAATAGACACACGTCTTACTTTCTTTACCCATCAAAACATCTTAAGTCTCTACAATAGAAGTCTCTACCAATTTGGTTAACACATGAAAGCATCACATGTATACCTTTAACTATAATCTACTTCAGGTCATCTTTCTAATCCAGTGTCAGTGTGCAGCTCTGTTGAGAGAAATTCCAGCTCCCCTCTACAGCCAATTAATCAGCCCCTGTGACAGTCAGGCACACACACACACAGAGAGAGAGAGCTGCGTTAATCTTGTGATCTGATCTAGGATAAGCACATCTTCACCACGTCCGATGCCGAAGTGTTACATGAAGCTGATCACAAGTCAGAGGAAGAGGGAACTCCATCTTTAGGGACCACTGAGTTCTGTTTTGTAAGCACCGCACACGCAAACACACACACACACACATAAACACATTGCACCCGTACAAAGATTCTCAATTCTCAGCTCGGCTCACAACCGGGAAGGCATAACGTGAGTGCAGCGGGAGGAGGAGGAGGAGGGAAGCGTCATCGTGGTGGTCTGACTGTCGGAGTGAGACATGAATGGTTGCGTCAGCAGAGCCCTGAAGGGGCAGCCAAGCTCTCAGCCACTTAGCAGAGTATGCTGAAGATAGTGGGATACATCATGTCATACCGGATATATATATATATATATATATATATATACACACATACATATATATACACATATACATACACATATATACATACATATATACATACATACACACACACATACTGTACGTGCAGTGCAGTGTCAAGTTAGCAAAAATGGCCAGTTAGTGCTGGTATGATACGGCCAGAATCCTCCATCCCGATATAATTCATGTCATATCTCGATGACTCTCGTTTTCTGGTAGTTCAATAAATAAATAAAGCCTATTTTTGTATACTTCTGTGTGAATTCAATAGATGACAAATAAAAAGTACGTATTATTATAGTGCAAAATGAACACTACAGTTTAAAGTGGAATTTTAAAAGACAAAATAAAGAAATATTTCAAGCTATACTCTGACTATGTCTACACGCATGCACACAAACACGGAGTAATCCGTTTAAAAGATTGATGAGACTTTTATGAGATATTCAAGTTAGTATGTGCTTGTTATTATCAATTTAGACGACGTAATTGTGTATCACGATACGATTCCACTGAAAGACGGTACATTATCGTATTGAATTATGGTCTAACCGGAGATGGAAACACTCAGAATAGATGAGCAAGTGGGGGAAAAGCAAACCTTCAGTCCATAGTCACGACGCTGGAGTGGATTTCCTTCATTGCAGAGGAGACGACAACCTGCTCCATCAGGCCCACAGGTCTACAAGGAAAGAAGAAGAAAGAGTGAGATGAAAACCGTGAGCCTCTACATGCTTCTCTTGGCACATTATACTCTGTTTCTCCTGCCGGTGTGTGGGAGTCTGTCAGTGTGTGGGTCCAGGACACTGATAATAGGTTGCGGGAAAAAAGAAAAGAAATTGCTCCTCTGTGAAGCATACCAGGCATCAGATGTAATGAGGCTGCAGATGTCAAATGTATTTAGCCCATCAGATTGCATTAGCCAGTGGAGACTGAAATAAACGCTGCTGAAGGTTTATTAAAACTTGTAGTAGGGTGAAATTGGCAGGGCCCTGGTTAATATCATAAGAGACAAGATTACTATGGAAGCATCTTAGTAAAGCAAAGCAAAGTTTGAAGAATTAACTGGAAAAAAAACAAGCTACACACAACTTTAATTCACCAGAGTCCATAACTAGCTATAGCAAAGTTAATAAATACATTTCCAGATATAAATAAATACATGTTTTTACTATGTATTTCCTACTATACACAGCAACGATACAAACCTGTTGTAGATCAATACAAAATTCTACAAAATTGTACAAAAAAATAAAAAATAAATAAATAAATAAAAAAAATTTAAATAGCTACTGCAGCAAAACACCCGCATGTGAACGCGCTACGATGACGTCACGGGAGATGAAATATAGCGACCGTTACGAAAGATAAGTTGAGTAACAAGCGTACTTTTAAGCGCTATAAAGCGTTAAATAACAAACAGACGAGTCGTCCTGCACGTTGTGAAATTGCGTGAAGCGATGTGTCTAAAGGGATAAAAAAAAAAACGAAGAAACCCCAAAAAACCAACCGTTGAAATGTTCGTTGAGTGCCGGTCAGTGTTGTCCGATAACGGACTCAGGTTGACAGTGTGTGTCATTGCACACAGAGCTGTTAAAGAGTGTCGGTGAGATGTCTACATCGACACTCTTTAACAGCTCTTCCTCGCTGCACAGAGGCGCAAACTGACGGTTAAACTACCGGAACGGAAAGAAAAAAAAAAAGCTAACTAAAAAGAAATGTACATTTCACACTTACACTGACTGGGTGATAGCAAACTGTTGGAGCTTGACAGACGTTTAACGAGCGGTGCCCTCCCTCCTCCGAAGCAAACGGTCCGCCCAACGCCCAGTTTATGACGTCATGACGTAGAACGTAAAAGCTAAACCGGAAAAGGCCGAAGATTGTGTGTCGTGATAAAGAGGCATCACTCGTGTATAAAAACAGATACCAACACCTCTGGTACAGACATGAAAAATTAAAATAAAAACACTTTCAGTAAGTAATTACCACATACATGCGTGTTTAGTCTATCTAGGAAGCTAAATTAAAGTATGCACATTATTACAAAATGTTTTGAGGGCAAGATAACTGGGAAATTAAAATGAAATCAGGAAGTCAGCTGTTAAAGTATTCCAGACCTTTAATTAATGTTTCCAATTAAAGACATGTAGAACAGACAATAATAGTGGGTAAATGTGTTAGGCTTTTTAAAGCTTACAGTAGATTAGGACACATCATAATAACAGTCAGTCAACTAACAACTAAAGTCTAAAGTAAGAAGTAGAGCACCTACTGTAAGAGACAGACATTATTTCTTGAAAACAAATGTGTGAAATGAAAAGGGTAAGACCAAATGTGTAAAAAGAACAGTGAAGGGAGTTCATTTATGGAACAGTTGCAGTGAGGAACTCATTTTAATGATTTTATTTATCTTAACTAAATATGCAGACAATGTAAAAGAATACAATGAATAAAACCGAGAGACAGTGAGCAAAATGTGTGTTCTATTTTCTGGTCGAACATACTGACATGGCTGACCTAGTTCATACCGTTTGGACAGTGAGCCAGTGATTTACAGCACAGTGGTTGTCAAAACCTAATCCTAAAGCTACCCAAGAGATGGCCCTAAATGATGAAAAACTACATTCTTAGCTGAAATAATCAAATGTTTACACATTGTACTGTTTGGCTAAATTCAATAAGCTTCATTGAGTCCTGAAAACAAGATCACTCTCTCCAGCTTGACATTTTAGTTAATCTCTATCTCTCCAGTTCCACATCAAATCTAATTCAATACGTCAGTCTCCCTGTTCTCTCGCCTGCTCGGAGGAGCGTTTCATTTCTGGATAATAAGTGCAAGGTCTCCCTCTCGTAGCCTCGGTAGCTAAGGAAACATAAAATGTTTGTCACATATTCATTGTTTATCCCCACATATAAATTATGTAAATACCAGTTTGACACAATTCCTCCACAATCTGTGTCATACATTGCTACTCCTCAAAACATATAGACCTAAACCTGCAGTGTAGTATACGTATGGAAGCCCATTTCCACCAGCATAAAAAAAAAGAAAGTCACCAAAAAAAAAAAAGAATTCTAATTATTTATTTTTTTTGCTGGCGGAAAAAATGTAAAAGATTAGATTTAAAAAAAATATATATATAAAAAAAAAAATAATAATTAGAATTTTTTTTTTTGGGTGGATTTATTTATTTATTTTTTATTTTGGGTGGATTAAAAAAAATATTTTTTTTTAATTTTCCACCAGCATAAAAAATTATAATAATTCGAATTCTTTTTTTTTTTGGGTGGATTTATTTATTAATTTTCTATTACCATTTTTCTTCAATTAGAATTCTTTTTTTTTTGGGTGGATTTATTTATTTATTTTTTATTTATTTTTACCTTTTTTCCACCAGCATAAAAACAATAATATTTAGAAAAATTTTTTTTTTGGGTGGATTTATTAATTTTTACCTTTTTTTCCACTAGCATAAAAAATAATAATAATAATTAGAATTTTCTTTTTTTGGGTGGATTCTTTTTATTTATTTTTTTTTTTACCTTTTTTCCACCTGCATAATAATAATAATAATAATTAGAATTATTTTTTTTTTTTGGGTGTATTTAAATTTTTTTTTACATTTTTTCCACCAGCATAAAAAATATAATAATTAGAATTCTTTTTTTTTTTGGGGTGGATTTAAATTGTTTTATTTTTTTTTCCACCAACATAAAAAAACAGGATTTTTGGTGCATCCATCTGTAACCATAACACTGACCAGATGTTTCCAGTTGCTATAGAAAGTCGAAATTATGAGATAGAAAGTCGAAATTATGAGTCATAGAAGTAGCTCTTCATAGGTTACCCTACATTTGACATATAAATGGATTGTGAGTACATTGAAGACTTCATTAAACGTGGCTTTACAACAGATGAAATACTTAAATTGCTTGCTGTTTCACATGGACTGAGCAAACACCCTTGAATAGAATTTTAAGCAAGAAGCAGCTCTGGAGTATAAAGAATGAAACCAATGTGGCTGAGGTGGCGACCTTCAATAAACAGCAACTGTAACTTTTTTTTTTTTGGCAGAAAAAAAGTAAAACAAATTAAAATAATCATTTTTTTCCCTTTTTTCCACCAGCAAAAAAACACATTTTAATCTTTTTCTTTTTTTTTTCGGGGGGTGGATTTCTTTTTTTAGTTACCTTTTTTTTTTTTTGGCTGTGGAAATGGGCTTCCATATATTTCTGCATGTTTCATTCATCTGAAAATTAAAATTAGCTGAGATGGCATGTGTTGCTCTAACTTCTCTCCACCAGATGGCAACATTGACACAGACATGGAGGTCAGAGCAGCTGTAGGTTTTAAAAGTGGTCTGACTCAAAACATTTGTCTGTTCTCATGTTGTTCAGCTCTTTTAGACAAAATTCAAACTTCACTGTGATTTTGTCTGATATGAAAACCACACTGACTGCTCTGCACTTGAACCGTGTACCTGTGAATGGCTGCAGGTGATGATACAACCTGAACCAGAGAGTCTGATGGGGAAAGTGGAGGGAAGTGAATAAAGGGATACGTGAGGGTCTGAGAAGGGAGAGTGTGAGGATGGGTGTTTGTGTCTTTTCTCTTTGGACAAGTCGTCTCTGTGTGCACTTCATTTTTGACTTATAATGATTTTTGCCTCTTCCTTCATCAAAAATACATTTTGGTTGAATTGTCATATCATTTTGAACTATTTTCCTTTTTATTTTTTTGTTGTTATGTTGCTAATAATCCAAAATCCCACAAATTGTTCTGCACACGTATATGCCATTTTAACCTAAACAGCTGGACCAGGCAGTGTTATTGGGTTGGCTTTAACCTCATTGCTCATTAGTGGCGGAAAAAAAAGTAGTAGAGTTTAGATTTTTCTCACATTCTTTATTTATTTTGTAGAAAAACGATACAACTTAACTGCAATCTGGGAACCCACGGGCTATTGTATGAGACGATGCTTTAGCTTTTAATTGGCTTGAAATCAGTTTGTAAAGTGGCTACTTGTACGTCGTCTCTCAACTCCAACGCCAGTCTCACATCTCAAGATGCTAAAACTGTAAAACATGAGCAGCGCAGGGAGAAAAGGAAGACTTGGCCCAGATATCCGCTGGCTACGCCAGATCCCCTGAAATATAAACCCCTCGACCCCAGAGGCATAATTATTGCCCTCAGACAGAAAGACGATGGATTCAGAGATCACTTGGATTTTAAAATATGATAAAAAAGGCTTTCTAAGTTTAGGAAAGGTGAGAGTGTGAGCCACTGAATGTTCTGTCATTCAAGTAAACAAGGAGAATTCAACAAGCTGAAATGAATTGGACAAGAACTGTAACAAAAAGTGAGACAGATGAAAGAGAAAAGAGCTAGAGAAAAAAAAGATTGAAGCTATGCAATCCCATATTATTGTATGTAAGTAATAACAACCATGGCTTAAAAAACCCTTCAAGCACTTATTTAAAAAGCAAAGGATAGAATTAACAAACACCTCTTTGTATAGCAGTAAATACCAAATGTAGTTGTACTCCAGTCTTAATATTGTAGGAGACATATTGCACTATCCTGTTTCAGTACCAATGAGCTGTGCCTCTGCTTCGAATGAGACTGTGCTGGACCGCATAATTCACTCATCTAAAAAATAAATCACAGACTCCTGCTTCACTTCTTTTATTAGGATGTCTGAGGTTATTGTATACATACAGTGCAACTCTAGTTGTGACATCCATACAAGGTGTAAGCGTGGGATAATACCCAACGAGGTGTCCATAATCAGGAATCAATGGACCACGCGGTTGTAGAGCTATTAATTCCTGATCATAGACACCTTAAAGGGCATTAACCCGCTTATACCATGGTCACCTGTCTAAGAAAACAAATGAAGACCATTAATTCATATTTTCAGGAGTTTTGCAACTAAAAACAAGTTTTCCACAAGCCATTCACTCTGTTCTCTGGTAACCCTCATGGTTTAATAATACCTGGAACAGTCATTACCATCCCATAAGGTTCTCATATAAGAACCCTTTGATCCAGAAATATCTCAACAACTAATGGATGGATCGACCTGAAAGTTTGTGCAAACATTCATAGTCCCCAAAGGATAACTCCTGAAGACTTCGACTCTAGAGTCGCCACAAGGTTGAAAGTTACATTTTGTATTGACACATTTCAACAAACACTGGATTTATCCTTTTTTAGTTGGATGGATTGCTGTGAAATTTAGTAAAAACAAAAGAAATCATGGTCCCCATAGGATGGACTAACTTTGATTCATCAGCGAGTGCCGTCATCGGGTTAAATGATCATTTTGTCCTGTAAAAAAAATTGATTTAGGACCAAATTCCTGCAAAACACACCTAGTGTCCCCTGCACTTTGTTAATTGACAAATGTTACGACATCACAGATTCGCTATAATGTCAACATTATAATCTAGTTACAGAAACATGCAAATAATAATAATTTGGACATGCAAACCGTATTATTGTGAAAACAACTAGCAAACTGCTGCATGCAAACACCTAATCCTAAGTGTGTCTTTGACTTGAGAGACTTGGAATTCAGTCAGAAAAACAAATATTATGATAAATTATGCAATTTTAGTAACTGCTTAAAGTGGAAGACAAATAAACGTGGAGAAACAAAATCTGCAAAACATTTTTACATTGTTTATACCCCCTCCGTCCCTCCTAGTACCTTTGAGTCTTGCCCTGACCCTCCACACAAAACGAGTCATCACACCGCTGTTGGATGGAGGAAGTAAAAATAGTTTAATTTGTCATTAGGCCGTCGAATATCGTAACTGACCTGCAAATGATTATTGCCATGCTTTAAATGGCTTTAATTTCTAAATTAAAATGTTTAATCATAACAATTAAGGACTGAAATTAGCCCTATGAGAGGTATGAATCATCAGAGGAACTGAGAACTAGTGACAGTTCAATGGAGAGACACATATAGCAGACAGGTGAAGTTTTCAGTATCTATATGACACTCGGCTGTAAGAGCTCTTAATGGTTGTGTCAGAGTTGTTGTTCAGAAAACAGGAAGAGCAGTAAAAACCATCCTGGAGAACAAGAAAAAATAGCTTGAATATTTTCTCACAGCAATGTCCTCGAAGAGTAAACTGTCAACAAGTGTCGTAGATGGGATGTGAGGATTCTCTGTTTTTCACATGATCTGTACAGACCTTTGCTCCCATTAGCCAAAACAGAAACACGCAGAAACATACACTATACAGGCTCACAAAAAACACACCCGACCACATGGCAGGCTGTTTTTTTCCTGCTCCCAGAGTAGAGCAGAGGATAATGGGAAAGATTAGTGTGAGCGGCTGATGCCAGGCGGCCCTTTCTCTGAGAGAGAGAAAGACGAGGATGCTGGCTCTCAGTGGCCCTCGCCAATTAGAGCATCCATTCTAGCGGGGCCGGGACTAATGAAGAGGCCGGAGCACGGGAGTGGAGGCGGGCGGCCTGGGATCGATCCCCAGCCTGGTGAGGGCGCAGGTTGGGTGCCGACATGGGAAAGCCTGGGGACTGAAGGACCGCATCTCTTCCCTCTATTATACATAGGTCGCCCTGGGGGAGATGTGGCTACATCTTTGTCTATTTTCCCCCGTTTGACCTCTCAACTTCATTACACTCACTCCTTTTCACATGTTTTACATTGTTCCCCCTCTTGATCTCCAAACGTCTTGTGCTGCTGTGCATTAATGCAAAAGTCTGAGGTGGATGCTGGTGCGTCTCGCTGTTAGTCTCTCATGCCTCCAGCTTCGTTGAATCAAACTGAAATTGAGTTTTTCAAGCCTATGTTTCTTTAGAATAATCCTTCCAGAGCGGTAATTGTTCGTCCGGAGTGGGCGATATTTCAGCTTCTCCTTTTCACAGTGAGATTTAACGAGCTCTATTCTATGAATGTCAGGTTGTCAATAACCTGTAATTTTAGATTTAAGCATATACTGTTGGTACATCAGAGACTGTAGTATCTGTGGGGCAACTTAAAGGATGAAGCTCGAGTTATTTTGTATTTTTATTTGCCATACTAGCAGTACAGTGCTATGGCAAAACCTGTCTGTCCAGACTGAATTGATTGCCATGAAATGTGGTAAAGTCAGTCACGATCCTGAAACATAGACTGTATATAAGAAGTTGACGATCATTGTGACGGCATCCAGTGGTTTGTGGACAACGGTTTTGAAGCCTTGAGTTCAGCATTTTAGGCATCGCCATCTTGTTTTTTTGCAACCAGTGACCAGAAGTGGCCATATTTGGAGAGCAGAGGTGTGAAGTCGTAGTAGAGACGCCGTCTCCGGCTCTGGTAGCGACCAGTAAACCACAAGGTAGCCCCGCTCTAAAGCATCCCCTGCTTTATGGTCTATTTGACTCTAAATGGACCATAATGTACTAAATGAACATCATGCTGTATTGAAGAAGACTTGAAACAGAGATTGAGACCATAAACTCATGTTTACAATGTTTACTGAGGTAATAAATCAAGAGAGAAGTAGAGTCATTTTCTCATACACTTCTATACAACCAGAGGAGTCGCCCCCTGGTGGACACTAGAGAGAATGCAAGTTTAAGGCAATTCAGCATTGGCATACTCTTCTTTTTAACAACTATTACCCTGAATAAACCAGCTATAACTTATTCTAACTTACATAACAATATTTTGTCTGTGTTGCCACATTGCTGCCATGGGGCCATAAGACATACAGCCCCATGCCACCCCAGTGCCACAAACACATTAAAAAAGCTATACATTTGCTTTAGGTGTCATCATTCTATGGGTTTCTTAACAAACATGGCAAGTGCAATTTAAAGCAATAATAAAAATCTGCGATTCACTCTAATACATTTTGTGGAATATACAGGATTAAGAACATGAAAATAGCTGCAAACAACTATTTGCTATGTGAAGATATATTGGAGTAATACCTGAGCATGCAAATGGTACACTATGTCTTTTTATGTTTGTTTAAGGCATTTGTTTGAAACAAAAAGCTGAAATACCACCAGCCTTATCCCTTAAATGCATCCATTATTACATTGCATTTGACACTGTGTAAGTACCTGGAAATCTGGGACTCCTAAAACCCCCTAAAAAAATACTACATTTCTAAGCACAGTTTTCACTTTTTATAAAAAATAAACAGAAACTCACTCTATATTCTGATCATATCCACTGCCGCTCAGTCTTTGATAAGGTCAAGACCCTTTACCTCCCCCTCAATGTTTCCCCATCTCTACGATGATCAGCATGCTAATAGAGCTAATTGCCATTTCTAGTTTTGGATTAGCATTCAGAGGGAAGAGCTAGCCAGCAGGGCTGACAGCTGTTACGGCCAATGCTAACACTAGATCAGATGTTCCAACTATTTCTGTTTGATACAAGTCTACAACGTGGACTACATCAGTTCACAATGGCCACTGCCAGACCCATTTCACCAGCTATTGAATTGCCAAAATTACCTCCAGAAACACCTGTCGAAATGGCAATTACAGGACAATTCAGACTGACTAAAAGTGCTCTATTTCTTTGATGTTTGAATCATTTTTATCCGCCATGCTAGCGGCATCTGTTTTACATTACTATTTTTATACAATACTTCTGCATGTGTGGAAATTTCTGCATGAGTTTTAGTTCTGGGAAAAAAAAGCACAATATTCAACACATAGCTTAAAATTGTATTGATACCAGATACCAGCTTAAATAGAAAATGAATTACATCTAAGGAATCAAGAGTTTTTTCTATAATATTCTCAAGGTAGATGGAGAGTCATTGATAGTCATGGAATGGAGGAGGAGAGCCTTGTGAGATACTTTGAGAAATGCTGTAAAGATGAGGGCTAATTGCTTTTCTTTGAACCTGATTTGCAGACATGGGCTCTTATAGGTGTCCTCATCATCAGGGAATAGTGGTGGGCTGTGATACAAATACTTCACGATACAGCATGAGTCACGGTATGAGTTATATTATACCTGAAGTTCGACAAGAGGGCGTACCATTAATGAGTCCCTATAGCTCCAGAGGTATCTTTGACGACATGAGATGAACAAGAAAGATTAACCAAAACGAAGCTACTGTAAAGCTACTATGTGCAAGATGCAATAATCTCCCTTTAAAAGCTATAGAAAACAAATGTAGCATTAGTTTTCTTTGTGGATGGCAGCATAAGTTCATTTGTTCACATGTTTCATTGTCGTTAATATTGTTAGTATCACATAGCGACTGGCCAACATGGTTTAAATGGGCTTTTAACCCCTAAGTGCAAAGCAAGAACAAAAGTTGCTGGTGTGGGTTACAATGAGCAGCGGCATGCATTATTGATCTGAGATAATTTAATGAGAGACATTGTGGAAGAACAGAAGTGATCTATATGGCATCAGACCAATATAATGAACTTGTGTGCCAATGGTCGCCAAGGTGTGGTCAAATTCTAATTGTATGGATTATTTAATCGATGGAGAGAAGCAAAAGAAATGAACAGAAAAAAAGACTGTATAAGATTACAAACATTTGTTGTCAGTCATCTCACTTTTCAAAAAACAGTATTTAGTCATTTGATCCGAAACAACACAGAGAGTATTAGACCGAGAAAGTAAAAGAGAGATTAATTCGGGACGCATAACCCAGATGGAGGTTCAGATATTACCTTCTAGTTTTAATGAAGGTCTTTTTGTCTCACCTAATCCGACAACATATCAGTGTGAACTCCTCATTACCAGATATGAAACCACAGATCAGCATAGAGTTATAGACTAGACTGTATTTAGGGGAACGTCACTGAACTACGTGGGTGTAATCTGCAAGCCTGGGTCAAGGATTAAGTATAAATAGGGATTCCAGGGATCTAAATTGGCATAAATTTGCAGAAAAGTTGAGTTTAACACTCTCTATCACTTATTTGAAATACCTGTTAGACCAACCTGATTTTATCTGGCTTTGTCTAAAAGTAATTTAAAAAATCCCCCTACAAGCAGCTCTAAAGCTAAATAATGAAGACAGCATCTCATTTGTTTAATCTGTACACAAAATTAAGTTTAAAAACAGGCTGATTCTTTGGTTAGCTGTTTCTCAGTTTCCAGCCTTTATGCTAAGATACGCTAAATAATGCTTAGCTGTAGCTTCAGATTCAGAAGCGTGTACCATTTCAAACCATTGGCGAAGCTTGTAATGCTTCTTCTTTGTCAAAGAGCATCTTTGGTCTCAATCAGAAATCAGAAAGCAAGGCAGCTGATTTCTTATGTCGAACTATTACTTTGGTAATGTTTGGTAACATTGGTAGAAAAACAAATCGCCCAGAAGTCATCCTCTTTTACCTCTTATTTGTCATTGTTCTGTTTTCATTTACTAAAAAAAAGAAAACGTAACAGCAAGCGAGCATTTTTAACAAACTAATGCCAAGCTGTGAGCTGGCTAGCAATTTAACTTATTTAAATCATACACTGATAAAATTAAATATAGGCTAAACGTAGCAGTCAAACACTGAGGAAATGAGCAGGGAAGAGGATAATACCTGCTTCGGGTCTCCTTTACAATTTTCGGGTGATTGCCTGGTCGACAGGCCGACAAGCTTAACGTGGCAGTGACACACTGAGATTTCACATTCTCTTTGCGGTGTGCTAATGACCTGTCACTTTGGGTTTCAGCCATATTCTTCGGTCTTATTAAAGTTCTCGGCTGAAGTCTTGCAAGTCCTTTTAGGACATAATGGTGAGAGCAATTAAAGGACAGTCTATTGGAGGAGAAGGCCTCTCTGAGGATGTCTGAGCTACTTTATTTCTAACATTCACCATGACTTCTTTTCTACTAGTACTTCTACTACTGCTTCAAGCTGAGTGCATGAACGACAGCAGGATGCAAATGTGTCTTCACACAAAATGTATATTCATGTATAAATAGAGATTATGGATCATTATGTAACTAATACAGCTGGCGCCTGGCTGTAGGCTTGTGTATGTTCACTCTCAGTCTCAATGAGAAAAGCTTCACAGGACGTGAATATCTTCTCCATGAATCTCGTTTGTTCTGCTGTATTCAGTCTCTGAATAAATATAAAGTTTGTGCATATCAGGATGGTGGAGCTCCCTGGCTTTTGTCTTCATATTCACAACGTAATTAATACAGAGACTCCAGAACTGAGCAGTTCTTGCACACACACACACACACACACACACACACACACACACACACACACAAAGAGAAACACAGCACAACAAAAACATGTATGTGTCCGTACATACACACACACACACACGATTGCTAACACACGCGTGACAGCTCTGACCTTCCCAATGACAGCAGCCTAACACCTGCTACATTCAGTGCCTTATTACTTGGTCAATTAATGGGAAGAGAGTAGGAGGCTCCACCAGTCAGCAATTACAACAAGTGCTTACATGTGTGTTTGTACTTTTAATGACATGCAGATCTATGTCACCTTTCTACCTTGCAAACCTCACAGTTTAGGTTTTATTTGTAAATTCGACAGCAATCCCAGAATCCCCAGAGGAGAGTTACAAAAGTCTACACAGACACCACAGTGGCTGTCCTGGGTCCTATCAGTCTGCTCGTCATCCCGGGATTCACATTAAAGAGGAGAGATTTCCATCAAGACGACAGTTATTTATATGGTTCCCCTGGTGCAGGTGGGGTTGGGGGGTCCATAGAGGGAGCAGGTACTGCAACGATGTGTCGGGCCTTTGCGAGTAATTCAGATTGCTACCTAGTAAATAAACCTGTGGTAGTCAGTAGCAATCTATAACAAATGACATGCTTATTTTACAAAAGCAATACAAAACAAAACGATTAAATTCAATTGATAATTTAAATTGTAATAATCTTAAATATTTTACTTGGAATTTTTGCCATACAGACAAAACGATATGTTGATTTTGTCCAATGCCATGTCTCTATTTGATCATGTGACCAGACGATACGATGTGCGTCAACTAGTTAGACAGAGAAATCTGTCGAGCTGAGCACATCTGTAAGACGAGAGAGCAGTCGCGCCTTTCACACATGAAAGTGGCAGTAAGAACAGACAAGAGAGAAAAGAACAGGAGGAGAAGGTAGCAAAGCTCCCTAAATTAGATTCCTTTGGCACTAAATGGTTTGTGTGTGTGGACATGCTGCCATAACGATGATGTTGCAGCGATGGAGCAGTAAGCCTCACTGACTAAACTAAACAAAGTCAAAACAAAGATGAATGGATTTCCAGCACCGTAAATCAGTCACTGTAGCTTTACTGCCCTATTTGTCAGTTGTGTTTGTCTGACCTTTAAACCGAATGCTGAGACGTAAGTAAAATAGTCCGACATGTGGTGCTTTCTGCAGCGTTCCAAAAGTTGAACACTGAAAAATAGGCATTTGGGAACACTTGCATGGCACAACGCTCTCGCTTTTGAGCGCACCTTCTGCACGTCTACATTGACAAACTATGGATTTGCAGCCCCTAAATCAACCACTAAATATCTGCACAACGAATGACATTCCCATCAGCCTCAGCTGTACTTTGAGGTTTGCACCAATTATTAAATATTACCGTGCTCACCCCCAAAACTAAGATGGTGAACTTGGTAAGCTGCTAAACATTAGTGTTAGCGATGTCGCTGTGAGTAATAGCAAGCTTACGTCGGCATTTAGCTCAAAGCATAGCTCTGCCATCAAGTACAGCCTTCCACTTTATCTATCTTTTGAATAAGAGCCAGCAGCTAGTTAGCTTAGCTCACTAATAATCACAGTGACAGTACAGCAACACAGAGCCACTAGCATGGCTGCCGACTCTTTAAATTGCAGTGTGTGGGATTTGGCGTCATCTAGTGGTGATGCTGCAGACTGCAACCAACTGAAACTTTTCCCGTGTGCCAAGCATGTAGGAGAACTACGGTGGCCGACAGAAAAATATGAATAGCCCTATCAAGGTGCGGTGTTTGGTTTGTCCCTCCTGGGCTACTGTAGAAACATGGCAGCTGACTTTGTGAAGAGGACCCGCTCCGTATGTAGGCGATTAGGCGATTATACACTAAAGAAAACATACTTATTAATAATATATTACGTTTCTGTCAATAGATGTTTCCCTAAATGACACACTATTCCTTTAAGTATTGTTATGTTGTTATTTGAAGTCACTTTGGTTTTTGTTCTTGTGGTTGCGTGTGTTTATTCTCCTCTCAGGGATGTTTTAGTAAAAACTAAACTCAAGCCACAACAAAGTTGTCTTAAGGTGTGGAGGTTGCCTTCGTTGCATTTAATCCCCCATCTTTCTTTCCTCTCCTTAGCTAAGCAATAAATGCCAAAAAAAGTTGTTAAATCAGTTAAATTAAAGTGCACGTTTGAGACGTGCCTTTGACACAAAATCGTGATGACATATTTTGGAGGTAGTTGTACAGTTCAGGTAATTGGGAGTATCTTTTTTCTCTCCGTCTCTCTCACACACGCACACACACACACACACACACACACACACACACACACACACACACAC
>NW_022280035.1:2001060-2003276 GCF_004355925.1 Anarrhichthys ocellatus | reverse complement strand
ACACACACACACACACACACACACACACACACACACACACACACACAAACAATGCTGTGCAATAAAATGAGCAATCTTGTTATCATTTGCCCGTTCTATTCATTTATTCATGAAATGGCTCCTTAAGGGGGCTAGGGGACGACCATAGGTCTATCAGCGATGAATCCTTTAATAGAGAAAACCCTGTGGAGCAGTGGAGTGACGGAGGTTGGCGGTGGGGGGGGGGGGAGACAGCAGGTAATTTTACCGAGGGCCATTTCTGGTTATATAGGACTCAGCAAGTGGTGAAGAGTTGGATGAGAAGAAGAGGTGGGATAGAAAGCGCATGGAGGAGTTTAAAGGGGCAGGCTTATTGTTAAATGTTTAAAGATATCGGTCACGAGTCTTTTTTGAATGATGTCACACAGCAGACAGATGTGTGCATCTGGAAAAGCAGTCATTTGTAAATTGGCCTCACAATAAAGAATTTCCATGCAGATTCCAGCTAGTTATTGATGCATTTTTTGGTTTATTCTTCTGCACATTTTAAGGTAGCTGTATGTATTTAATAAACTGAGCTACAAAAGAAAAGGAAATCAGCAGTTAGGGCATGGGAGAGGACAGGCGGGAGAGAAGCAGGGATTGTTTGTGTGGAGGAAAAAGAAGGTGTGACTCCCCTCTCACTCCGCTGATTACAGATGGAGAGGACTCTGTGGAGTTCTGCTGCAAGTTCCTGCTGCCTCAGTGTTGAGTGTGCCTAATGCTCTCTCCTCTCTATTACAGCCCACAGACACACACACACACACACACACACAGATGGAACAACAACCCCTTGCTATCTTTATCTCTTCTCCTGCAGATGTCACACTGCCTGCAAACGATACGAGATCCAGCTCAGCCTATGTCTTTCCCGCTGTAGTTAATGTAAAGCGATATGTGGGTGGCAATAGCTGTCAGCAAACCCCTGGTAATTAATAGTTACGCTATTGGTGAAGACCCTCAATTACTGCTCATGTATTAGGAAAGGGAAACTTTCTCAAGATCACTGCATGCTTATATAGATGATGCTCTTAAATCACAGATTTATGGATGTCTGTTGTGTCCGTGTGTGTGTGTGAGCAGAATATTACATCTCTGCTTAAACACACAACTTCCTCCTACAGCCAGTAGAAGACTGAAGGAGGCTGAAAGTTAATTAAAGGCACATTTTCATCCACGGTGAAGACTGTGAACAGGAGCAGCGCACACACTTACATGCCTCATGCATTAATCAGTCACATAGTACTTTCATTTCCTGGTGGTAATCACAAACCTCACAACCATCGAGAGGATTACATTATTTTATTAATCTCTTCTTAATCATTTATTTATACATCGAGAAAGAGATTCAAAAGAGTGGATTCTAATACAAAATCAAGAAGTGTCTTTTGCTTTCAAATATCCATTATGGGAATCTATGTGAAATGATTCAGCAGACAGCACACAAAATCACGATCTCCTTTATTCCGCCCATGCACCGCAAGCGTCTAGCCCAATGTGCTCATATAAAAACACTCAGGTACACCTGCACCCGCTGTGAGATCTGTGTGTGTTTGATCAAGCAAACGCCCCGGACACAGTGACATATGAGAGTTGGATTATTATTTTGCCATTAATTGTATTTAAGAAATGTATCACTGAGCATTGGAAATCCATTTGCACCAATTTGAAACCATACGGAGAACCATTACAATCCTTGAGTACTTGAAATCTCAGACCTTAAACTGGTAATCTGAACCTTTATGAAGCCAGAATCCACATAGAATGTGTCCTCGTGCAACTTGTGAAAAGTTAGTTCTCATTTTTTGTTGTTTTTCAACAAATGTCGAGCAACATGTGCCAATTTCCGCTCGTTGCGTGCATATGGTCTATAAACTTCTGTACTCAGGAAATAACTTAATTAGATTTAGGTAACAAAACTACTTGGGGAGGTTTAGGAAATCAGGGTTTTGTTAAAATATGTTGCATTACTGGCGTTACTTTACTGGCGTTACGCTAGTGGCCTTACGTTACTGCCGTTACGCTAGTGGCCTTACGTTACTGCCGTTACGTTACTGTCGTTATGGTAGTGGCGTTACGCTAGTGGCATTACGCTAGTGGCATTACGCTAGTGGCGTTACGCTAGTGGCGTTACGCTAGTGGCGTTACGCTAGTGGCGTTACGCTAGTGGCTTTACGTTACTGCCATTACGCTAGTGG
>NW_022280035.1:1930523-2001050 GCF_004355925.1 Anarrhichthys ocellatus | reverse complement strand
TTACGCTAGTGGCGTTACGCTAGTGGCGTTACGCTAGTGGCTTTACGTTACTGCCGTTGCGTCAGAGGCGTTGCACTAGTGTCGTAACATTAGGGACGTTATGTTTCTGGAGTTACACTCATGCCATTCAAGGTTTCGGTTAAAATAACACAAACAGCTGTCTCCTGTATGAAAGTGTTTAGCCACCCATCCACCCGATCCTCCTTCCTACGCAGCGTTTGTCGCTTTTTTATACTTCCTTGTTCGCGATTACGTGGAATAAATAAAAATTGATTTTGTGGAATCAAAGCATTACTTTCCATAAGTGTAACTACAAACTGTGTGAGAACAGCCAAAACAATATTGAGGTTTGACTCTTTGAGCCCTGAATTCAGTGTACATGAAGTGAGTCGTGTCACAAGGCGGATAAAACACAAATCTTCTATTGCATTAGTCTCCAAATACGGTATTGTTCCTATTTGTGGAGGCAAAACGGGGGGTGTTGATCGTGTTCGTACTGTTCATTCAGAGGTTAAGGGTGTCTTTAGAGAACTCATTTGGGGCTGGTGAGTCAGCACGTCTGTCAGCCTCGTTGTTTCTCAGCTCCATCAGTATGGCAGGGCGGCAGGACAGTGACAGGGGCGTCTGACAGGGAGCACAGACACGAGGCCAGAGACGAGGAGGAGGATGGTGCAGAGGGCTGCAGAGACTGGTCACACAACAGCATGAAATCTAGACCTTTCCTCACCTTAACACCAGTAAACAACAGAGGGCACTGCATGTATTGTATGTCAGGGGCATGACAGATATGTTACAACAACACACATTTCTAATGGTCATGCAGACACTCTTAAAGGGACGGTTCACCCCAAAATCAAAAAATACGTATTCTTCCTCTTACTTGTGGTGCTATTTATCAATCTAGATTGTTTTTGTGTGAGTTCTAGAGTCCTAGTTCTGGAGATGTGGTTGATGGTTGAAAGAAAATAGTTCCTACATTAAACTGCTCACAACAAGGTCTGTGGATTATCTTGAGTAACCAGGTGATGATTTTTGGAAGGAGATGTTGCTGTTGACTTTTTCATTTGTATTTTTTTCGCACTTTGAGCACCACAAGTGCTATAGAGTTTCATTGTATTGGAGAAAAGGCAGACATCTACGGTTCATATCTTTAACACAAGGAAACTCCCACTAAAACAATTATATTGATTAATAGCACTACAGGTAAGAAGGAATATTTGTATTTTTGATTTTGGGGTGAACTCTCCCTTTAAGGTGACTAAAAGTTTGTAGAAAAGACTCAATTTCTGTTTTAGTGTTTTCTCTATTTCAGTCATTCCTTTAAAATAATTACGTGCGTTTTTGAAACCCATCATCTCAACTCTCCTACTGCTCTTAACAAAAGTCCATCAGATTTTGACGGCAGAGCGAGAATCAATCTCTGTGGTCGTGTGTGCAGAGCGTGGCCTCGGTGAAAGACTTGGACATCTCCTTTCTTTGAGCACTGGACCCGATCGCAAAGCTATTATCAGTGAAAGCACATCAACTGCAGAGAATCAACTGTCCTGCCCTATGTGTCCTTAACTTTACAGCCAGAGTGCTTATGTCCCTTCAATACAAACTGATTTTAACCCCTCAGTTTGGAAGCAGGAGGAAAACAATGATGAAGGAGGTAAAACATGGAAGGCATATTAAAAGGTCCTTCTGACAGATTCAGGATATATCTTTAATGTGACATTTGAACCCTTTTCCTCGTGGGAATAACTGCATCATCCATAGACAGGGGAATAGGTCAGCCACATGTAAACAAGACACCACAGACATAATTGATTTTGAGCTTTTGAGTTTGAGCCAACCGATTGATCCCAGGGTTATTTAAAAAAAAGAGACAGAAAAACCCGATCCCATTCATAACATCAATCTCACGAAACGGTGTGTGTTGCTTTATGAGCACGCCTGTGGAAAACTGTAGTGTATTGCTGCTAGAGTGAACAATAAGGAAGCCACCCACACTACAATCACCAGACCATTATGTTTTCTTTAGTGGCTCTTTTAGTTAAATCAGCTTACTTTCTGTGCGGCTCAATAGTGTTTTAAGGAGCGACAAAGGGCCTGAGTAGAAATTATTTTGTGATTCAATTGACGCACACGTGATGAGATGCCATCTGTCCACCTCTTAACTTCCTGTTCCAAACAAAATAATCAGTCTTTATTATGAGTAGCCATCTTTGAATGATGTTGTTTCACACATTCAGGTGTTATCTGACGTCCTGAATATGCAGATGATTGATTTGATATTGTTCAAATTCAAAAAGCAGGAAACCGATACTCCCATGAAAATCAACAATGAGCTGTACTTACTAACAACAACTTCCTGTGTCGTTAAAGCTTGATATAGTTTATTCCTTTGTGCCGTAGACTTCCATTGATGTCCCAAAACTATTGAAACACAAGACTGAGCCACACTCTTGCTCTAGGTAAGATATTCCTTCATTAAGATGGGAACTTGTTTATTTTGAGTCACATACACTGTTTCTCTCATTACTCAGGTAACAAAATCTGCCTACCAGCACCTCTAAAGCTCACTAACTATTGTATTTTATTTACGTTTGATCCACACAAAAAACAAAGTGTAAAAACTGCAGGTCGTGGTTCTATCAGGGGGTGCGTTTTGGACAATTTTTTGGCCAAGTGCAGAGACTTCCAGGAGTCTGAGCGAGTTACCTGGTAACTTTGTGGTGACTACAAGACTACGGGAAGCCACCGCGACCGGCCAGGACATGGTCCGTATGAGCACAATTAATCAGTGAGATATAGTCCCAGTGAAACAAAAGTTAGAGTGTCTTCACAATGGTGAAAAAAAACGGGGACAATGTAAATGTCGTGTTAATGACAACGTTAATTGGTATTTATTTGGTTGTATTCAACTCAACCCTCTCATGTCACTTCTGGTTGCCAAAAACCAAGATGGCGACGGCCAAAATGTTCAATTCGAGGCTTCAAAACCAACACACCAATGGGTTACGTCACGGTAACTATGTCCACTTTTTATATACAGACTTTATAAATGTTTTGAACATCTTTGTTGATCTGACATCAGATCTTAGATCTATGTGTAGGTCATCAAGCTCATCAATGGCACTGCCTCTCCCATTGATCCCCGTGGCAGACATAAATAGCTGCTCACACTCTGCTCTACAAAACACACAATCAAGTAGTCCTGGCGGGCCTCCCGAAAAGCCACCGTCTGATTGAGTGCTCAAAAAAGCCGCAAAAACAGGTGTGACGCCATGGGCTTGTTTGCTTGTCAGAAAGACAAGAAGGCAGAACAAGGTCGAGGAAAAAGGAAATTGCTGAATACCTGGTGCTCTATACAGTATAGATAAATCACTTATACCAAAATCTGTATACAAAAAAGTTTTTGTTTACTTTCAGGCTTCCTCTTTTGCACCCAAGTTCAAGTCAGTTCTCAAGTGAGTCGATACAAGTCCGAGTGTAGTCTTGTCAAGAAAGAAAGAAAACACCACTTATCCTTTAACGCGGTAAAGCAGGGAGAACAAAGTGGTGGCCTTTACTGCAAACACTCTTCAATTACATGAGTCAAACATCCATTGATGGAAGACCATTATGGTATTCCATTTGTCTCATATCAAATTTCAAGAAACATGTTGCTAATGACTAGCTCGCTAATGACAATAAAAAGCTGAGTTTTTTTGCAGGAGATAAATTTTTCCTCCATCGCACATTTTGAAGCCTCTGGGCAGGAAGACAACACAATCGAATGCCTTTGAATTAGAAACATAGTGTTTCACTCTGGAGAAAATGGCTTCAGATAAAGCAGCGTGGCACTTCTGGTGAATACTGTCCCGCCTGCGTCAGACTTCCGAGGCCACGCGACTCTGTCGGCATCTGACGGAGCTGTGGTCAAAAAGTTCAATCGCAACAAAACATGATTCTCGGCCCCTTAGATCAACTCTTCGCAGTCTGACCTTTACAACCTCTCCAAACATCGCAGAGACATCGCAGTGTATCTTCATCCATGCCACGCGGACAATTAGGTTGGTGGGACAGATGGTCGTCTCAGGAGACCACAGACCTGTCCGATGGGATATAACATGGTCCAAACTCAGATGAAATGACAACAGCAAACGAAATGGCAGCAAGCCTAAACGGAACACAACCTCATTTGCAAAGACAAAGCAGGAGAACAATAGTTGTGACCTAATGGGTTGTGCTTTTGTTTGACCCTAACGTAATGAAAACAACGCTATTAGTACCAACACGGGCGCGTCTCTCTCTGCAGTTACAGCAAATGAAGACGTGGGGTATTGTTTTCCGGCTATATGGCTTTACCACAACTGACAGAGCAAACAGCACCTTCCCCTCTGCTGTCTCCTGGGATAAGGTCAATAGTGGGAATCACCACCTGCTGCTGCAGTCACATATCTAAGGAGGTTCTTCTGTCAGTCTATTCACCGCCCAGGTGGTCTCTCCAAGAATGAGGATAATACTCTTGTATATGTCTCTATATGCCAAAAAAGAAAGTTACAAGACTTGACGTTTATTCTGTCTTGAATCAAATCAGTATTTTTTTATCAAGCGATGTAAGATTTCACATGAGAGAGTAGAACTTATTGTACAGGTTGTCCAGAGGTTCATTTTCGCTTCTTGGATTGGTTTCACATGGGAGTCTTTTCTTGGCTTTCTCTGATTGTTTCTGTCATTCTTCAGCTTATCTAACCTGAGACATCTTTACCCTCTAAGCCTGAGCAGGCGGCTACCTTGTGATCTGAAAAGTTAAGCCAATGCTGAAGTGCCTTAAACTTTCTTTCTCTCTAATGTCCATCAGGGGGCGACTCCTCTGGTTGTATAGAAGTCTATGAGAAAATGACTCTACTTCTCTCTTGATTTATTACCTCAGTAAACATTGTAAACATGAGTTTATGTTCTCAATCTCTAGTTTCAAGTCTTCTTCAATACAGCATGATGTTCATTTAGTAAATGATGGTCCATTTAGAGTCAAACAGACCATAAAGCAGGGGATGCTTTAGGGCGGGGCTACATTGTGATTGACAGGTCACTACCATGGCATTGTGTGTTTTCACTTCATGAAAGTTAACTGTTACAGTTTGGTCGCCTAAACATGTCTCATTGAGCGTTCGGTTGTACTTCGCGTCACCCTTTGGTGTCACATAAAGAGCTGCTCGCACTCTGCTCTACAAACACGCAATCAAGCAGTCCGTAGCGGGCCTCCTTAAAAGCCACCTTCTGATTGAGAGCTCCAAAAAAGCCACAAAAACAGGTGTGACGGTGTGCGCTTGTCCTGCTCTTTTTTTTGTGTTTTGCAGTTAGAAAAATGAATAACAGCATAAAGTATACAAGTCTGTACTCGTCATAAAATCAAGAAGCGATTGGTGTAACTCTCTCTCCTCTGGACTCCTGCAAAGTACGTCGATAAGCTCCAGCATGCCCGAAACTGTGCTGCCCGTGAACTCATGCACACCTCTCTCCACACCAATATATCACGCTATTTGGGTTTGAATGACACCGCCTCTCTGCCTCAAACCAATAGTCTCTCTGCTCTCCTTCGAGGACGGACACTTGTGGAGTCTTACATTGTACTCGCAATCATTGAGCATGAAAATAAAGCTTGTTTCGCCATCAACAGTCACCCCCTTTAATCGTCTGCCCTTTATGATTCATGGGAAGCAATTACTGATTAAGTGAACTCAAACTCAGGAGACCTCACTGTGCAGGTATTGTGGGCACATTTAACCAGGAGAGACAGAGGGATCATGGATCCCAGCTGGTTTGAAGGGGAGACGCCCCAGGTGAATAGGGTATGAAACTAATTTACTCATATCACAATGAAACTTCCCCAGTTGTTAGTTAGCCAGTACCAGTAATATCACCATGCAAATAGTCAAATAAACACCTAAATGTGTTTTTGGGGATGTCTTCTTACAAGGACTATAGTTTCATTTAGCTCTCCACCTTATTTTCCCAATTCACCTGAACATCCAGTCCTTTGTATATTGATGACTGAGAACCGACAGAGAACAATGTGATTCAGCTGCAGCTCCCAGACGGTAATACTGTCTGCTGTTGTGTTTCCTAAGTGTTTTTTCAGAATGTGTGCAATAAAA
The DNA here is from genome assembly GCF_004355925.1 of Anarrhichthys ocellatus. Lineage (NCBI taxonomy): Eukaryota > Metazoa > Chordata > Actinopteri > Perciformes > Anarhichadidae > Anarrhichthys > Anarrhichthys ocellatus. The sequence goes on along the minus strand of NW_022280035.1, from coordinate 1,994,925 downwards.
ACAACATAACTGCTCTGTCCTGTGCAGGGGAATATGACGGTGAGGAAGAAAACAGCATTTGCATGTTGTGGCATTTACATTCGGTGATATATAATCTTTTAATATGCTTTTCAGCTGCCTACAATTCCACCCTATTAGATGAAGTAAGCTGAAGGATGTTCAGAGTGGGATACGAGAGGAGGATTCTGTGCGTGTCTGCGATCCCTCCTGGTTACACACAAGATGGATGGTTTGCCTGTAACGACTAAACACTTCACAGCTTCAGCTTTCTACATGTGCTGATAGTGATACTCCAGCAGCACATCCTTATCCTGCTACATTCCCACACATTCCCACACAGACACCGAGGACCACTAAAGGCTAAGAAGTACCGGATCACACTGAGATGCATGTAAACATTCTGAGGGGAGTACAACCAAGTGAAGGATTAGTTAGTGCTTTAAGGTTTTAAAGTTTAAACCTCAATAATATCTGAAGTTAGATATGAAGTACATGGGAATGACTGAAGACACAGAAACCTGGACTAACAAATGAGAATATAAGAGCTTTGATAATGGATCACATCTCTCAATTTGGAGCACAATGGCAATATTTCACAATATTTTCCTCTCGCAAACAAAAAAGACAAAATCTAAATATGATTGATGTTAGTTAGACATGATAGTGATAGTGAAGGGTCTCAGAAATACTGTCTGTCAATACCGCTTTTCAACCACCAATAACAGATTTGTTTTTGGCCACTTGAGGGCAGCAGAAATCTACAGCGGCGTGTTGTAACGTATTGAAGGGGACTTTTTTGTAATTACGGAGCTGGGAGAGGGGGTAATATTCTGAGAAAAAAAAACAATTAAGGTCGCATATTTATGAGAAAAAAATATTGGATTTTGTCAAAGATTAAAGTGGCAAATGTACGAGAAAAAATATCAGAAGTTTGCAAGATTATAAAGTCATAAATTTAAGAGAAAAAATTTGCCAAAAAATAGTGGAGGGGGAAAGGTCCTGAAAGATACACAAACACGTTCTTTCATGTTCTTTTATGAACATAAATGAATACTAATATTGTAGAAGTTATTGGAGTGAGTGTGCACCTCCGTGTCTGTCCAGAGTTAATCTCACATTCCGCTGCAGCAAACTGCATAATATTTTGGGGGCCCAGTTATGGCTGCGTGCTCAAGGACATCTCGTGCTTGTGGTGACTCACACTTTCTCAAAAACACTTTGGTGAATATTTGTGTATCAGGCACGATTGTATGAAATGTCGTAGCTGCCGATGGCCTGCTTTCATCGTCGCTTGTTTTTAAATGAAATGTGTTTTACGACGCCTTACAGCTCATCCATGTCCAGACGCGTGGTTAGCCAGTTAGCCAGTTGTGGGTTTTATTCATTCAATCACAAAATCCAGCATTGGTTGTTGCAGACACACCTGGAGGGGATCTGCACTCTACTGAGTGCACCTTTCTAGTTCTCAGTGGATTCCTCACTACTAAGTGAGGAATTCCATACTACTAAGTATGAGTATAAATCATACATCTCCATTTCTTATAAGAAAATAGGGGTTTTGGGACTCAATTATAAGCAAAATGGATGGATAAGATGGAGAATATTTTAGGGACACTTTATAGAACTTTTTCCCCCCCCTGAAATATTTTCCTTTTCATCACTCCTGAAGGACTGAAATATTTCAAACCTCACATCTGCCATTTGAGCCGGTCGTGAGACTGAAAGATCAGTTCAATCTAGCACGATTACGGCCGGTCCCAGACACTACCTGACTGTGATGGAGGGCTGCGAAGACGAGGGAGGACTGACACGGAGGGAGAGAGAGGGAGCGTGATGATAAGTGAGTTGTAGCATGTGGTAGTAGTGCACTAATCACGGTCTCTGGCTGAAGAAACACAGGCGCCTCACAGGTTATTGAGAGATAATGGGATTCTCAGGGCAACAGACACACAGCTAAAGATAGATGGAATTTGAAAATAAATTATGCAAAATAATCTCTCTCTCTTGCTGTGTGTGTGTGTTGTGTCTATGTGTGAGTGTATATTGTGACTACAACTAACTGTTGTGAGTGATGAAAAATGAGGAAATAAGGCATTAGTCAATATCGGAACGGAAACAAACCCAGCTTTCAGAGTCTGAGTACTGATTTTAGATTCTTGGGCACAAAATAAAAATCACAATAGAAGAATTTTCTGATATCAAACGACACTCATGACTGCAACTTCTGGATTTGGCACTTTTGAGAAATGATTAAATGTGCATGTGAAGCCTAAATATGCAAAATATGAATATCCTACTACGAGAGGAGCTTCACTTGCAGCCTTTATAAAAAGATAGTTTTCCCACATTGTTGACATCATACCATGTGATTGCAGGGTTTGTTCTATGCCAAACATGGGTTCACTTGATGCCACCCCCTCTGGACAGCCATTCTGTAGGTGCAGTGTGCAGGATTGTCTCTACTGTGATGGATCGAGGTCTGTTGACAGAGTTGTTATTTGTACAAACAGCTGCAGGGGCTTTCTGTAAAATCACCCACTGCGTGAGCCCTTTAAGGGCCCATTTTGATGTTTACTTTCAGTATATTGCCGGGAATATTCACTCTCTGACGCAAATTGCGACTGTCCGTCATCCCTCATCCTTCATTTGAATTTCCCTGGATACCTATAAGCACAGCATGGTCTTAGCTTATTCACCAACAACTTATCAACCAACAGCTCCAGTAGTAAGAAATGCATTCAAAACCGATCATGCACACAGAAGAAATATTTTATCTGGAAAGAATCACTCCTGAAAGACTTTGAATTTCTGCACGATATTAACATTAACATGCAAGACCAAGCCAGCAAGCTGGCCACCAGTCTGTCTTCCTGACCTGTGACACACTCCCCCTCCACACACACACACACACACACACACACACACACACACACACACTTCCAGCCAGCCGTCTCCACCAGCGCACCCTGTAAACTGTCACTCATTCCCCGCCCTGGTGACCCCTGTCAGGCCTGTGTCACTAGGAGACGGGGTTATCACGCCATCCATACGCACTCACTCCTCTATCTGTTTATTTATTTGTTTGTGTCGCCTCGTTTCCCGGTGTCTGCCCTCATCCTGTCCGTCTTCTGCTCTGCGACATCCTGCACGCCCCTTCAGATGTCTTGTCTTTTAATCCGCCACCTCTGGCTGCTTTGCCCCCGAAGTGTCAATGAACAGAGAGGTGTTTGATTTCACCTGTCTGAAGATCCACTCTCCACTTTCATTGAGTTTCACAGCAACTTTGTGAGGACTTTGTGTCTTTTTTCTGAACTCATCTCTTTTTGTGAAACCAGAGCATCCTTCATTCCGAGCACTGAAAGAAATACTGGATAATTATCAAGCAGTAAGTCATGAGAGGATGCGTCTCCGTGTGATTTCAGAGCTGCTAAGAGGCATTGTTCACAGTACAAACATCACTGTTATCACCACATATCTGTTCATTTAAACCAGCTGTAATACATATTTTTAATGGGTCAGATGACTCTATGTGATGTGAAAAGAGGTCACTCTTTGTGACGAACCCATACATAATTATCACGACTTCGCAGTTCCCCTCAGCTCTACAGCTCATTAATTTGGGTTTAAAATAAGTACTTTGATTGGTGTTTCTGACCCAGAGTCAACATTGTTTTGTTTTTTTAGACCAACATTATAATTACTATACGGCTGCTAGAGCTTTATCAACTGAATGTAAAATATATGTAATGTGGCACTCGCTGAAACTACTGATTTTGTCATTTTCTTCAGCAGCACAGTGTCCAGCCGGCAGCTGTTTTCATTGAAGAAGCTCTTGAATTCCACAGTACACGACCTGCTCAGCACCAAACGACAGATGAGCAAAGTTAGCAACTAGCTGGTGAACATAGTGGAGCATTTAACAGCTAAAGAGACAGATATTTCCCACAGGAGTTGAGCCCAAAAACAGAGCTAAAAGGAGAGAAACACGACTCTAAATGAATGATAGTAAGAGTTGGTGCAGGGACGACGTGTTTTTGTCAGCCAACCCCGGACGTAGCATCCATTTGACTTTGGATTATTGCAGAAAATACACTTTGTAGCAAATAACAAAATCAGCAAGATAATCTTCACAAACACAGCACTTTTTTGATTTTCGTAACTTTAGGCTATGATTGATCACGTGAGGGCTAGTTTACACAGCGAGGCTGTGCAGACTAGTGATCACGTTTTGTAGTCTCATTTAGCCGCTTGTTAGCAAACGCCAGACACGTCAACGCTTTAAAATTCATGAGAGGGGTATCTACTGACGGATTTTATATCGTAGAACAGAACACTACAATCTCTTGAGCTTGTGTTAACCACAGACCGAAAAAAACATTGACTTTGAGACTAGGGAACCGGAAGTGCAAAAATACTGACTCATTTCGGGTTTCATGACTCAATCCTGCAGCACTTTATGTTGCTCCGTTTCTGCTGGATGTGTAAATAAGCAACCGTTTGCTAACACACTCGCCACATCAACTGTATAAAGTGATACTGTGTGTTAACAACTCATTGCACCGTCCCACTATAGCAAAAAACATTTTAATAAATGGTTAATGCAGGTTTAAGTATCTGAAAGCCAGCACGCAACACATTCAACGGGACTGAGATGAGGACCAGATGTGTCTGTTTTATAGGATTAAGCCCATCTGCAGCAGATTTATGTGCTCTCATCCCACTTCAGTGAGTCACAAAAAATACACATCACAAACCAGATTCAGATCCCAGGTGATGAAATCCCAGTCAACCTGACACTCAGTGACATCTGACTGAAATCCAAGATGAATGTGAATCTCGTCTCTGTGTAACTGGAGATGATCAGAGTAATATATTGCAGACGTTTGTCAGAAGAAAGCATTTGGAGCAATTTGAGTATAATTTAACAAGAGTGCAATAAGGTCAATTCTCTGTCTTGTTTTTGTTGCTTCGTAGGAACCAGTTTCCACTCTGAGAGCATTCAAGTTTCATCTGAAGTCAAATGTCTAAAGATGCTCGTGTCTCCAGCTCATTGGTTGTGTGTGATGTGATGTTCATGGTGGTATTATACTGTTGTGGGGTGTTTTCTATTTGAAGGCATTTCCTCTCCACAGCTGCCTTAGACTTCTGTGTACTGAAGGAGGGAGGATTACACTGAAGGTGCCATTAAGCACTATTTCATGAGCGGCACACTGGGGAGACAGGCAACAGGATCGGGGTCTTGTATCGAAACAAGTTCCTGATTGGTCTTTGTGTTACCTTGCTTCGCTCAGTCTATCATTTTTGATAAAAACAGGTTCGGTTAACTCTGGGTTTTCAGAGCAGTTTGACGCGGTTGCTCAGTCAGCAATGTATTTTCATCTGAAAAACATTTACTGTACTACAAGTCTAAATAGCTGTAACATGGAAGATATTTGACATGCATGGAGGTGTATTGTATTTGTTCTTTCGTCTCTCGATGTAATTGCTCCTGCTTGTTCTGTCTGTATTGTCTTGTAAGCCCATGTGGGCTGGGCACCCTTTGGTGAATGGCGCTTTGACAAAAAAAAATACTATTTCCTAATATGTTTTCATGGAAATAAACACAATAGATGACTATAACAAAGTTAAAGGATTACATTTACAATTGTTGATGGTTTACACTGACTTTGGGGTGGTTGAAATAATTTTTCGGGACGGTGGTGAAAAAAGTCTGGAGTGTTGCATACCAGCTGCTATAATAAAACAAAACAACGATCTGTATCGGCCGATATCGCTCATCGACAAACGGTAAATAAATCATGATCAGGGCTTCTCTAAAAGTTATGTTTGCTCCCTATTTTTTCTGCTGATCTGACCCATGACTCAAACCGTGATGAGATGCGAACGGTGAGTTTTGAGATCCGTTGCATCCCCTGGTCAAAGTCTATCTTCATGAAACTGGCCCCTGATCCTCTGAGGTTAGCCTCCTCCGGAGCTGGTTAGCTGTGCGGCATCGGTTACCACGTTGATCTAACCTTGTTAAGAGAAAGCTTGCTTCACGACACTCGAAAACCCAAAGAAAGCTGCTCACGCACTAATCTTCAAAACCATGCATTTCAGAAACTTCTCTCACACACTGAAGAAGCTCACCAGGACTTTAAAAAAAGATATATAATTAACACCAGCAAGAGTAAACAATGGACGGAGGCTAATGAGTCTCATTATTTTCTCCTTGCGCACAGGGTGTATACTTAACCTGTCCTCTTCCTCAGTACATGACGTACATCATCCTGACCGGAATACTAATTGTTATGATTTCCCAGCTCTGAAGGACTCTGATAGCAAGCTTTTTCTTTGTGCAGGTTGAGTGAGAGTGAATCAAGAGATAGGAGGGCGTATTTTAATCACAGCCTCACAGCGATGCTGCTACACCTTCAGCGATCATTCCATCTGCTTTAGTTGTTCTACATATCTACATATCTTATAGCTTCAGTATCAGGACGCCACTTTCACCGAACAGATTCAAAAGATTTCACTCAGCTGCATGCTGGACTTTTTAACTGCTTAAAATCCAACATTCATAGATTCTATCAGACAAACCTTTGAGCATGTCGTTACACACTTGGCCTAATAGGAAGGACGGGACAAAAGCAGAAGGATTCCCGTACAGATCAGATATGTCTCAATACTTCCTGTTTTTGTCTGAAGCAAAGCAGCACAAAAACAAATCACAGCCAGACAGAGAGCGTCTTTGGCTCACAGGGAATTACTCGTCCTCCTTCACACAGGGTCACAGGGGTTATAATAATAACTTTATTTATACAGCACCTTTAACAACAGAGTTCACAAAGAGCTTTGACAGACAAACCAAAGTAAAAGCAAAGAAATACAACAACAGAAAGCCAAACAGTTAGGTCCAACAAAAGCGATGCAAACTAAAGTAAAATGTTGACTTTCGATAAAAGCAACAAATTGATTTGTCAGGTGCTTCATTCTGTCATTTCATTTTTTGCAACTTTGTCAATGAATTTAGGTCCTGATGACCTGATAGAATACTTTTCTGTTGTATTAGTGCTTTTAAATAATGATTTTTAACACCGGTCAAAAGCACCCGGTTGCAGAGTATACAGGTTCAATATATAAAAAAGATAGATTCAATGTTTGCCATGGGTCTTTGTTCTGACACACTGTCATTTTGAAGGAGACAGACAGATTTCCTGATCTTAATTTTACACAATATGCAAATTTGATTTGCCATTATAATGATAATCTGTTTTGTTTTCTTCAGGTGGCTTTTCTTACATAATTAATAATGTTTTAAGAAGAACATTTTGCTACGATGGGGGTTTATTCTTGGGGTCCCCAGTGGGTCATCTTTGGATGTTAATAATGTTGGTAGAATGAGGATTAAGAGATATTGAACTTTACCAAAACGTTCTTTATTTAAATAAATGTTTTACCTGCACTAAAATGTTAATAATGTCAATATTTATCCAATTTCATTTTAATCTTAACATTAGAGGGAAATCGCTACATTTCCTCACAAAGGAAAAAGGACACATCATATTAGAGCTAAAGATGAGCTACAGATGTATGATACCATGCAATAAAAAGTCTGTCATAAAGCACACTGTACATAACCATTTCCACTGTGGTATTTATGTTTTTGAATGCAGGCTCTGTAGGAGTCTAAAACCCGCTTGAAGTATTGGACATGACAGCTCAGTGAAAGCAAGTAATTACACGGTCCATTCAATTCACGCCGAGATTCACCACTGATTGAATGTGAGTATGTGTTGCACTTAAAGAGTAGAGTAGAAATACTCACAGTGAAATATTTGAAAGAAGAATTTATTCTGAAAATATTTGAAAAATTCAGAGAGTAGTTGGACTGCCGACTGAACACAAGTAAAAATAAGACTATGTAGCACTTAGACAACAATAAACAAACAAACAAAATGGTTGCCAGAAATACAGATAGTGTCAACTAGTAAATCGTATCTCTCATTTACGAGTTGACCAAGTATTTGAATAAAGTATTCTTTGCTTTGTACAATGTTTTATATTCCTGCACTTGTTTCAATCCCGCCTGAGCCGGTAACGTGACTGTTTATCGTTGCGATGGCAACACGTGTCGGCAAACCAGCTAACGTTAGCTTAGCTTGAATTCTGAATGCTGGCAACTCACAAAAAAAACTGTTTTTTGACGTTACTCAACTGAAACGATTGTCACTGCTAATACTTAGCAGACCAAAGCTAGGGTGTTGTTGCATGTCATATGAGTGAGAAATTATTAAAATGTTCATTTAAACTCCTAGAGTTAAGTCAGCACACCATCATTTTTTTAAACACCTATAAATAATTGATATGGGTCTTACTACTACTACTTACTTAACATTACACTATATATAAAATATGAAATAGTGCAGTATATAAATATTAAACATAGTGAACAGCAGATAACCACATATGCAGGAGTTCCTCCAGACAGTGGAGTGATTTGACTCTGCATAATGGACAAAAGATATAGTTTTGGTGAGATTTGGGTTGAGAAGTCTCGCAGTGCTCAACAACATAAAATTTTTGAGGGCCAAACCTCCTAAAAAAATACTTATTTACCAGTTGCATCCACAGTTACAGTGTGTTTTTACCTCCACTTCCATGTGATCCATGTTTTTGTGGAGGTCTCAGATGGACTAACTTCTTCCTGCAAAGAAAAAAAAACAGATTGAAAAACAGATCTGCATTTTTAACCTCAGCATATCAGAGCTACCTGGATGGAAAGAGAACACACAAAAAAGAAATATGGGTTGTTCTATGTTGTTTGAAATAGACCTTTTCCACAGCTTGGCTTGTCAGGTGGCAACCTTCGGTTCTGAAGTGAAGCACAGGCTGAAGTTCCTTAAACTTGCATTCTTATTAATGTCCAGCAGGGGGCGACTCCTCTGGTTGTATAGAAGTCTATGAGAAAATGACTCTACTTCTCACTTGATTTATTCCCTCAGTAAACTTTGTAAACACAAGTTTATTTTAATGAATGTAAATCAAATAATGTTGTTCCTTATAATCTATAATTGTTTGTGATAATTACTTTGATAGCCAATTAAATGTATTTTTGTGATACTGCACCTAATGGTGGTGCCCCATTATCATCAATAATACCTATAGCTTAACTTTATATATATTAATCATTTTATTAATATCAGTAATTATATCGAATATTTTCTAAAATCTAGACCTGCTCATATGCATCCTCAACAATACTGTAAAAATACTCCACTGTGACCATGAAAAACAGCACATTCTCACATTTGACAAGCAGAAACTATCAAATATTACAAAATGGTCAACTATCAAAACAGTTGTCATTTATGTTCTGATAATTGACTAATCCATCATCAAATCATCAATTCTAATTGTAAATACAAAGTAACCAGTAACTCCAGCGGCCAGTTTGAGTACACATGTTGATTTGTACTCAATCTGGCACCAAAGATCACAACATTTTGGGGGTTTTGGCTGCTTTATAAACATACCAGGTCAAAATCTCTTTTGCTCACACTGTAAGACTTGTTAGATTCTCCTCTGATACATTCAGCTGTTGCATTATTTGTGCTCAAAGAAGTAGATGGATTCAGCTCTCACTCTGTCACCTGAGGGTGTTTCTGAAGAGAATATGAATGCATCTCTCTGCAGCCCTTTCTGGAAACCTTCACTTGCACAACTTATTTGGTCTGAGAAGAAAACATATTTTCATACTCAGTGTATTTAAAAAACCTAATTAAGTAAACAATATATTGATCCAACAAAATGAAAGATTTTCAACTTCAATAGAAAATGGATTAGAAAACTTAAAATTCACATTTTCTGAGAGTGAATTCATCTTATCCAGTCATCTACTAGTGCCTTCTGTTTATCTCACACTCGGGTTTGTTTTTTTCAAATCACATCGGCCCCTATAGGACGATCGTTCACCTCATCCAGTTGCGCACGACTTGGTGACATCAGCGGTGACAAGCGATCCTGAAAAATGACTCTCAGCGTCGGTGTGACGACAGTGACCGGAAAGTATAAATGCTGACACGGGAAAGTTATCTGCTCATTCCTCCAGACTTGGTCCATACGGGTCGCCAACTGCTGCTGCAGAGGCTGAGAGCAACGATCATCTCTGTGCGCTCAACAGAGTCAGAGAGAGAGGAGAGCTTGGATACTTCAGGTGAGTCTAGCGCACTTCAGAACAAACCTTTAAACTAAGTAAAGATGTCTGTCTTTAGTGTTAGTTGAGCTGCTTTATCACATCTGGGTAGTTCAAATGTATTTTTATTATAAGGCCTTCGCGTTATTCAAATTAATTTCAGAAGTTTTTAAGACAGCTTGACGTTCAGTTTCCATCTTTTCTTTCTGTAAAACTGGTTTAAAAATGCTGCTGCGGTGAAATTATTCTCCCGTGCACATTTACTGGTTTAAGGATTTTATAAGAACCTTAACTGGTCAGAATGTATTGTGTCAGTCGTCAAGAAAATTGCCCTCAAGTGAACCAAGTTGCACTGAACAAATTGTTAATCTCTTATCTGATATATTCCCCATCGACCCTAATCTGTTTCTTCATCAGAGGACCAACTAAATTACCATGAAGTCGATATGTCTGCTCATCTTGGCTTTTCTCGTGGTCTGCAACTTCACTGTGTCTGGAGGACAGGGCATCCCCGCTGAGGACGAGACGGACGGGAGGACCATAGACGACATCATTCTACAGAGAGCAGAAAGTCTCCTGATACGGTCCATTCTCAAAAAGATACAAAACGAAGACGCCAGAAACGGTGCGTAAAATACGTGTGTTGATGCAAAATGGTAACATAAAGTAGTTGACACTTTTTTTTGTTTCTCAGTCATAACATGTAATTAGCCACTGCCATGACATTGATGAAAGGAATATTTGTCTCGTTTTTAAATTGAAAATATTTAAAGTGAAAACATGTGCTAGAGTTTTGGGCATTGTTTCCAGTTAGACAATTATAAATAATATTTCAAAACACTTGTTTTGAAACATGAAAATGGAAAAGATGATAGAAGGGATATGGACGACCAACTACACTTGTTTGTGCGCAATTTACGCACGGCATACAAACTAGGGAAACGGGAATTTTTATACTTGGGGCTACTTGAAGTAATCCAAATAATGTTTTCCTTTCTCCAGAGGGATCTTCCTCTCAGACAGAATGGATGACAAAACGACAGCATCCCGGTAAGAGATACGGCGAGGACTTGGAGAAGCGGCAGCATCCGGGGCGGAGAGAAGAAGACGGGGATGAACAGTACTTCGATGTTCAAAAGAGACAGCACCCGGGCAAACGCGAAGAAGAAATGCACTCGTTCATGGAGCTCCAGAAGAGGCAGCACCCGGGAAAGCGCTTCGCGTTGGGACGCGTTTCTGAAAACCCCGTGACGCTCCTGGGTGAACTTTCAAAACGACAGCACCCGGGGAAGCGCTACCTGGTGGTGCACAGCAAGCGCCAGCACCCAGGTAAGCGCGATGGGGACGACGATGGGGACTGGGATGCGGACGGAGAAGGAGACGACGACCTCGCTGAGTTGGAAAAGCGTCAACACCCCGGGAAACGGTTTTGGGATAACTCCAGTCAGGATTTGGGCACAAACAGTCCGTGTGACGTATTGGACCCTACGAGCTGCAGCAAGACCAGTTTGCTGCTCGACTTTTTAGACAACATTAACAAGAGTCATGCCGAGGAGAAGCGACAACACCCGGGTAAAAGGTTTGCACCCGAGGAGGACTTAGTGGAAGGAGAGTAGGTTAAACAGAAGTCCGGAGCGCGTGCACTGCTGTATTGTAAACAAATAAATGTGTAAACGAAGTGACCACAATGAATTATTAAAAACGAAAAAATAATTTAAACCATTTAATCTGTTGTTCCACCGACAGTCACTGTATCATCGTCGCAAAAACGTGTATCTGCTGTTTGTTTTGTTTGGAGAGGTTGTGCGTAATTGTCCTCCAGACTGGTTATATCGCTGTAAATATGGGTTTCGCAAGAGTGCGTGCCCTATCTTGATTTGAATTAATTCAAATGATTTAGTATTTATTCCGTTGATTAGGCTACTTGTACTATAGTCAAGTCCAAGAATGAAAGCATTAGTCTACTGGCTTTTTGCGATGTTGCCTCTGTGAGGCGGCGCGCTCTTCAGTCCAGTATCGGCTCCAGCTTGAAATATGATCAATGAAAGTGGCCAACGTTTACAGCTTTGCAGAGGAAATCCCTTCATTGATTTGATTTGTGTTTCATTATTTTCTACTTATGTAAAATATAATGAATACCACCGCAGAAAAAAATATGTCTGATTATTTTTCTATATTATTGCATGGATTAAGTTTATTTAAGCTAAATTATAAAACGCCTTTGCCTTAAAGTCAACCACCAATGTTTTTGTTGGACAATAAAACGCATTGGTAAAAATGTATGGTTTGCTTCAGTTGTGCACTATTAAAGTCTGTTAAACTGTTTATCCAACCCAACAGGTCTAATTAGTGTGTAGTCCAACACAGCAGTCACTCTGCTTTAGCCTCATCGACAATGATTAAGTGCGATAGCAGACAGAGTGTGTCAGGTATCTCCTCTCCTGACGTTAATTGGGCTCATTCCATCCCAGCGGCTGCCCACAGGCCTGATCAATATGCAGATTAGTCATCAAGCACGTGAGTTACAGATGGAGACTTCATGGTGGAGAAGCTCCACTGGGACGCACACACAACTTTCAACTCCAGTAGTAATATGCAGTGGATTTGACAAACCGTCAAGCAGGGAGAAAACAAATGCACATTGTCTGCACTGGATGAGACATTTCAGACGAATAAATATACTTATCTCATGCACAAAAATATTTGAGCCAACTTGAATTACCTCAAGGCGAGAAGGCGAGGCATATATATAAAATACATATGACATTTACATATAATTTAGCTGAAAGGTTTGTGGTTTTGGAGTTTCTTTGTCTAGGTCAAGCTGTATAAAGAGCACAAGCCTATTGATAATGTAACAGTGATACGCACACAACCCAACACACACACACACACACACACACACACACACACACACACACACACACTACTCTGTCTTTAGTTTATGGTTTCCAACATTTTTAGTTTGTGAGCCCTACAAAGTGAAGCAGCGTCTACTGTCCTGTCACAATAACTACTTTTGTTGAACGGTATTGTCCCAGAAATATTATTGCAATTTTAAGACAATTTTATGTCATTGATATAATTATAATATAATAGCATAATTATGCAAGAACATCCTAATAACTTTTAATTCTTAAGAACATTTAGACATTGGATTGCACTGTGAAAAAAAAATATGAAAATATCCAAGATAAATAAAACATGAACAAATAAAACCACACAAAAGTGCATATCAATAATCCTTAACAGGCAATATTAGTTTCTCAATGGTTAGGAATTTGTTAACAAAAGGTGCAAAGTATATCAACAGATTTTACAAAACAAAAGCAAAAGTCAGAGAAAAAGATTTACATTAAACATAATTTTACACAGCAAAAAAAATATATACTTTTTTCATTCTTATAGCTACATTCAATAGATTCATGTTCCTGACCCACAAGACTGAGAACAGCTGAGACAGTCCAACCAATTATACTTTAATTTGCCCATGACTGACTAACTAGGGGGCCTCGGGGCATAAATGAGCTTTGGGCCCCCATTGACCTCGAGGCTTTAATACTACACGTGGCATCTTAATTATGTTTTACCATAGAGCCCCAGAAAGTAAGCTGTAGGTTAAAATATAAAGGTTATAAAACTATAAACTACTGAGTTAGTCGAATCGAATGGTCTTATGGTCTCCACTCTACAACATGCCTCAAGGTGATAATGCAGAAACCCAAAGCTTTTATCATTCCACGTCACATATTCCTGAACAAATCAGCAATTAATGAAATTGTCCTGAACCAACTGACACAAGGTGAACTTGATGAGGCATCTTCCCGCCTGGCACTATAGCCAACATAATAGGCCCTTTTTCCAGAGCAGCCATGTTTATGTCTTAACAGCGTAAACACAGGTGCAATTAATTTAATTAAATATGGCCCTGTTCTATTTTGTGTGTCGCATCCATTCTAGTGAGCCAGCATGCTCAATACCAGGGCACTGACCCACCTAAATGGAACGGTGCCGTAATTAATGTTATTTATTACACCTGTGTGTGTTGTCCTGCAACGATCACGTGGATAAGGCTGCTGTGAAAGGGGCCTATTGTTTCAATGACACTGAGATCATTGAGTTCACTCGTGGGCCTAAACAGCAGACAGGAAGCAAGAGTACAAGAAGAAACACAGATGTGTCTCAATTCAGGGGCTGCATCCTTTGAAGGCTGCATTCGTAGACCGGTTGCGTCACAGCGCGGCGACTAGGCTGTCCCAATTCGCATGTTTGCTGAAGACTCCTTCAAATGCAGCCCACGAATGCAGCCTTCAGACCCCAGATTTGGAGGACACATCTGATGTATCCTTCCAGCACATCCCGAGATGCATTGCGTGCCGGTGAAGATTTTATTTGTATCGAACATGGCGGCACGTGATGCGGGAGCGAGTGAATCGACATCGTTCACTTTTAAATGTAAGTATTGGGTTTCAACTCACTCGAATGTCACCGATACGAATGTTAAAACAAAATAAGAGATCTTACAACATCACGTGTGTTAAAATGATCCGTTAAATTACGTGACGTTCGTAACTGACAAGCCAACAAGCCGCGGCGGTAATAGCAGGTGGATAACCCGTCTACCTGAGCTCCTGTTATCCACCTGAGGTGGATAAGTCCAATAACGTTAATACGGTTGAGATTAATTACACAGATAAACTGAACTTGAGTATTTTGCTGATTCTGTTCTTGTTTTGTTACAGAGAGCCAGGAGCTGAGGAGAGAACGATGGACAAACATTCAGCAACCATGGCTTGAATTAAGACATTAGTCCATTTGTAATATCTCCATTTGACCATCCTGTACTTAAGGTTACAGTTACATTGGCTCTCATCCTGTACAAAGAATTCACTAATAAGACAACCAGTAGATCCTTCTTATGTGTTCATGTTGCTGTCACATGATGACAGTTGTGATGTCACCTTTTTCTTTTATTTATTTAAATTTAAATAAGACATCCATGTAAATGATTTCTATGTGAATATGTATATATTCTGCTGTGTAAAAATTGTCAATCTTCTAAATTTGCATCCCTGTGTGAACATTATTGATAAATGTTTCTCTTTTCATCATTTTCTCAATGTGATTTGGACAATTTTGGAGAAAATGTGCCTGCAGGGGTGGGGGCAACTTATTAAAAAAAATATAAAGTATATGCACATGTGTTACTGCAAGTTTAATAAACACGTTTGCTGACATTTGTTTTACTGCTGTTAATATTAACTGTCTTCATTGATTTCCTCTGCCTTAGGATTGCTATATATGTACATGTAAATATATATACACATGTATATGTATACATGTGTGTATATATATATATATATGTATGTGTGTGTGAATGAAATAAAATAAAGTTATTGATAAATACATTGTTTTAATTGCAAGAACTATAACTGAAAATGTGTTATTTAACTCTTCTCACTCCTGTAAAATTTGCCTAAAACGCCTATCAACCGCGTGCCCAAAGCTCTTATTGAACCATTGGGAGTACATGTATGGTTTTAGTCTCTATTGAAAGGTAACACTCTGAAGTTGCGTCAGAATCACTGTCAGTGCTACTAGCATTGAGCTATGGAGTTTTCAGCACACAGAGAAGGATTTTATTTCCGCCTAGTTTTGTAGCAGCTATCTATGGCTGGGACTTATGACCCGGAAAACACAATCCTACGTCAGCATGGAGTCATGGTACCTGGCATAAGTTAGAATTTGATAACAATACCACAGAAAATTAATATTTCAGAAAATTTATATTTTAAACGTGGTTTACAAAGAGTGCTGCCGCGTAAAAACGCATTTGGAGGCTCGCGTCACCACGTCAAAATGCATATACTACAAACGATAAACTAATTGTCTGAAATTCGAACTACAGTTTATTTATGTCGATGTATGGTTAACTATATCATATTTAACCATTGCCAACTTTCACAGATTCTTGAAAATTCTCATGAACCAGACTTGATAATGGTCTTGATAATCGGTCTCTTCTTTTTTAATAAATTTGCAAAAATTTCTACATTTCTGTTTTTTTCTGTCAAGATGGGGTGCTGAGTGTACATTAATGAGAAATAAAATGAACTTTTTTTGATTTTAGCAAATGGCTGCAATGAAACAGAGAAAAATTTAAAGGGGTCTGAATACTTTCCGTACCCACTGTACATGTGTGTTTTATATTATACTGAATATTATTATTTTATATATATATATATATATATATATATATAGACCTTGTTATAATGAGGTAAAGATCAGGAGAAGTAAACATGAAGTGTAATTATGAATACTGGTGTTAAATTAAGCTATGATGAGTTTTCACTGTTAATTTACCATCTCAATTAAATGTTGATGCCTCCATGAGCAAGTTAAGCAGATGAGACTGAGGACAACTACAGTATGTATGTGTATCTATGTATCTATCTATCTATCTATCTATCTATCTATCTCATCACAGAAACACCTTTATTGCAAGAGTGTGGATTTAGTTAATATTAAAAGCAGCAGTTCACTATCTGGGGTTGACTTGGGAGACAATCTGCAGACGAAATCAAGAACCAGCATGTGATTCATACTTTTAATGGCGGAGACACTGATGTGATGTGTGAACAAGACACTTCGTTGAAACATTATTTGCATTTTTGTAATACTGTGCTACATGCCTTTTAATGGCAATAAAGGGATGATGGGAGGAACCTGTTGAAGAAGACTGATAGAGCACAAACGGTGAAGGTCAGGAGTATGTTGTGGTATATGTCAATCGAGATGGCACATTGATGTAAATGCAGAAGTGGTATAAAGCTCTCTAGAGGAAAGACAGTTGGTATGTCTGATATGTGATAATTTAGTTGCATATAAGAGAGATGTTGACAGTGAAACTGGGAGGACTGCCTCAATAGCAGAAGTGTGGAGTGTGATTAAGAGGATGAGCGGGAACAGAAGAAGTCTTTAGAGTCTGAAGCAAAAGTAGTGAGTCGGCTGAAGACAGGGATATCCAAAATGATGGTGAAAGCATTTGATAGCAACATAGTTCAGCATGTCTAACTGAAGAAGGAAGCAGGGGAGAATTAACACACAGAGAGAGAGAGCACCCAGCATTGGATGTAGACCAGGGCTCCTTATCCCGAATCAAGCTGCACTTGACAGGCGGACAGCAGGACAGAGAAGTCTCCGGTGGGATGAGAGGAGGTGGACTCTGTGTTTACGTCATGATGCTTCGTGCTCAAACCCAGTCAAAGTTGATGGAGAATGTTTTCCTCATGTTGAATTTTTAATGTGAAGATGTCGGCCATATTATCCGGCCAGAGGATTGTTTTTGTTGCTGCCGTTTACATTCCTTAGGATGCAAAATAAAAAAATGCAGGACAGGAATCTACTACTGCTTTTGTTTTGTTTGTCATGTGTTTGTTGTGTAGCAAATGGGCTACAACTGAATTTCGATGTGCATCCATGTGTTGCATAATTACAATAAATAATCCTTTAATCCTTGTTATCATCCAGTCAATTTTCTATTTAGTTTAGAAGACATGAAACGACCTTTGTAATCGGATAATAGCCGATGTCCGATGGGAAAGATCAAATGTATCACACAATGTTGACAACTCTTGACGATATAAACTTTATGGAAACTGGTTTAGTTAGTAAATTAATGCATGGAAGGAGGCTTCAATTAATTAATTGGTAGGCTTGAAAATCTGGTCCACATTCCAAAGCAGAAGGTGGCCTAAATGCACATAACACACTACTAAACTAATCCACCGTTAAAATCACATGTTTGAACAAAAGAAAGAAAGAAAGAAAACAGAATTGTTCTGATAAGGCTGCTCCAGTTCGTGCGTGTGTGTCTCGTGTCGTTTGTCCCTCTTCTCTTCCCGTACCGGCCGAATGCTAATCACATGACCAGGCAGGGCTGCTGCAGCTGGTGTTGTCGAGCTGTCAAAGAGAACGCTGACTGTCAACCACACACTTGTTATTGGATTCATTTGTAAGTACACCGCATCCATCGTGTTGTAGTATTTGTGTTTGAGAAGTTTGAAGTTATTTGTCCTCCGTGTTTTTAAACAAAACGATTAGAGAATCGATAGCTAAAGAAAGCTAACCCTGTTAGCATTCTGCAGCTAACGTTACATTTACAGTATAAAGGCGGCCAAACTTACATAACTGTTTAAACAGCGTAACTTAAGCCGTCGGGTGGTTAACACACAAACATCACATTGAATTAAAAGGTGTATAATAGATTTGTGCAACTCAGAGCTGTCTGCAGTAGCATTAGCATGTTAGCTCTTTATGAGGGAGTAGAGTGGGTGTAAACCTTTTGTTAAGAGCTATATTACACAATCATTAGCTTAAACATGTGCAGCAGTAATAACCAAGTAAGACATAATATAGCTCTTTAATTTAGTGTCCGTCACACTTATACTTTAATCACCTAAAAGTCACATTATTGACAGTTGAATTTCATGTGAATTTGGTGAAATATTATTAGTAGCCTCAATCTTCTTTGCTCCAGGCTCTTCAGGTGTCCCAGGACCTTTCTCAGGTGCGATGGAGCCATCATTGTGGGGGTTGCACACCCCATGACATGTGACCCGAAGCAAGAATCTCCCACCTTGCGTCTCTCTTCTCCCAGAACACAGCCCGCCGCGGTCATGGCCTCCAGCTATCCACCCCCCTTTGAGGGCACAGGTGAAGTGAAGGAGGGCTTCCTTTGTCCACTGTGCCTCAAGGACCTTCAGTCCTTCTACCAACTCCAAGACCACTATGAAGAGGAGCACTCTGGGGACGACCGCCACGTGAGGGGGCAGCTCAAACGTGAGTTGCGTTAATTGTACGATGCAATTCCAGTCTTGTGTTTTATTGTAAAGTCTTAAGAATAAAAATAACTAGTTTAGCAAAGGAGACAGTGTGGCCTTAAAGCAGTTTAAGGGTTACAAATTGAGTTTGATATAATGGCACTGCAGTGTTTGACTTGGTGGAAATTGTTGCCAAGATAAATTGGCAACAATTTCTGCTGCAGGGAGGGAACGTAGATAAAACTGATGAGCTGCAGAGAGGAAGACTCCTGGTTGAAAACGGAGGCACACAAGGGAGTTTGCTCTCTGATTAGTATTTAGTTGTTCAGATCAAGAACTGAATATTACTGGATGTTCTCGTGGACTTGGAGGCAGTGGTGTCCTAATTTTCTTTGTGCGCAGTTTTGGTTCAGAAGGCAAAGAAAGCCACAGACAAGCTGCTGAAGAGGGATGGAGACGACCAGCTGGACACAGGCAGCTATGAGTCCTTTTACTACGGCGGAGTGGACCCCTACATGTGGGAGCCTCAGGAACTGGGTGAGTCTGTGAAACTGGGAGGAAATGAATCTATCTTTTGATAGAATTAGACAAGTATTGATGGGATTTACTAAGAAGGCCGTTAAGCAGCAACCACACGCTGAACTCTTGTGGTTTCCTTTCTCTTTGCTTCTGTAGGAGCAACCAGAAGTCACCTGGACTTCTTTAAAAAACACCGGGCTGCTCGCATAGATCACTACGTCATTGAGGTCAACAAGCTCATCATTAGACTGGAAAAGGTTTGCTTACAGCAGCACAAATCACTCGCACCATGAATCTTAAATCACACTTAAGATGGGGCGTAACTGTGCCGACTCATTTGTCCTTTTTTTTTTTTAGTTGACATCGTTTGACAGGATCAACTCCGATGCTGCCAGAATCAGAGGTTTGTGTTTTCATTACAACTCCTCTCGGTGTGCGTCAATGAGTTGATATTCTAAATGAATGAGTGTTCTCATCCTCCTTTCACAGCCATTGAGAAGTCCGTGGTGTCATGGGTGAACGACTCGGATGTCCCGTTCTGTCCCGACTGCGGAAACAAGTTCAACATCCGGAACAGGCGGCACCACTGCCGCCTCTGTGGGTCCATCATGTGTAGGAAGTGCATGGAGTTTGTCACCTTACCTCAGGCCCGTACGTATGAAACAAATCTCCTGCAAATTATCATCGGACATCCAGGTGAATTCAAGTACGTGTCTCAAGACTGCCTATTCTGTGTTCACAGAAAAGCTGATTAATGGGACAAGAGAGGCCCTGTGTGTACCTGGAAGCCCCATTCAGTCCCAGTCTCCCCCGGTCGGAGGCGGCGGGATGGGTTCCAGAAGAGGCAGCATCAGCAGCCTGAGCAGCGTGACGTCCATGCTGGAGGAGAAGGACGACGAGAAGATCCGCTGCTGTCGCCACTGTATGGACACGCTGCTGAAGAGGCAGGAGAAGCTGGAAGAGAAGGACCGCATGCCGGATGTAGTGAAACTTTACGAGGTTTGCACATCAAAAAATCTCCTAGTTCAAATTATAAAAAGGTTCTATACATTTTTCAGTCTGTCCCTTCTTCTGGTCCCACTTGTAGTGCAGTTTGCTCTGTTGTATCCTTCCCGTCATTCAGTGTTTTTCTTTTGGGGTTTCCTGTTGTTCACTTTGCTCCAAACTTGTCTTCCTGTCAGCGGCTGAGGATGTGCATGGAGAAGGTGGATGAAAAGGCTCCAGAATACATCAGAATGGCAGAGTCGCTGACGTAAGTACCAGTTATTTAAGAAGCATTTCTGATGAGAGAAATAATCTTTGATACGAGAGACTGCTTGCTCATCGTCGTGGCTGTGTGATCTCACAGTGCCGGAGAAACCACGTACAATCTAGACACTGCTGGTGGACTGAGACTGGAAGTGCAGAAATACTACCAACTAATCGACGCCCTGAGGTAGATGTCGGTCCTAAATGTCAGACAGTCTTCTGTCATCTTTGTCAAATATGGAGTTTTTAAAAAGATCAAATCTGTGTTTTCTTCTCAGTAAGAAGATTTTAACACTAGGAGCAAAAGATGATCCGCCACCGCATCCGAAGTCCCTCCAGCTGCAGAAGATGATCCGTTACACAGCCACGCTGTTTGTCCAGGTGACGTTCAGAGAAAAGACTTACGGGGCTTCGGTGTCTTTCCAATCCTCACCGTCGCATACGTCTCTCCAGCGTCATCCTTTGTTTCCCTGAATTCACTAATTCTCCGTGTCGTCCTTGTTTTAGGAGAAGCTGTTAGGTCTCATGTCTTTACCCACCAAGGATAAATATGAAGCGCTGAAGGACAAGAGAAAACAGGAACAAGAGAAGAGACTCCAACAAGAGAGACTGGTGAGATTGTGTACCGATACTTCTCTTTCTTCTTCATTCGGAACTAGTTACTAAATGTTTATACATCATTTATTTCCAACAGGTAACCCAGGAGACCCTGAAAAGGAGGCAGGAGTCTGAGAAGAACCGTCCGCCTCCCAGCACCAACGGAGAGCTGCCGCGGGCCCCGAGAGCTCCGCATATGACCAAAGCCGGAGGATGGTTGCCCTCCGCAGATGCCATCCACACGCGCAGCGAGCTGGAGGACCCCCTCCTGCAGCAGATTGAGAACATCCAGTCGTTCCTCCGTCAGGCGCGGGAGGCCAAGAGGGCAGACGAGGTGGCCATGTTGGAGGAGAACCTGCGTCAGCTGCAGGACGAGTACGACCAGCAGCAGACCAGCCTGGCCATCTCGCTCTCCCAGAAGCTGGCCCAGGAGGAGAGCCTGCAGCAGGGGGAGCTCGATCGTCTGGAGGCCCGGGAGAGGGAGGACTGGGAGCACTGGGGCCCCGCTGTGGGCAGCACTCAGCCTGCCCTCACGTGGGGGATGTCTCCGGATATTAGTCCGGCAGTCGGCTGCCAAGGAGAGGAGAACACTGAAGCAGGGGACCTGACTCCCAAAGCTGAGAGGAGTCCATCCCCTGCGAGAGCACTCCCTGTTCTCACAAGCCAGGAGGAGTCGCCTCCCAGGCTGAGGAGCTTAGGGGGGCATGTGACCCCCCCTGGTGGCGACGGACAGAACAACGCCTCCCTTAACCCTTTCGAGGAAGAGGACTCTACTCCCGTTGAGGAGGATCCATCCAATCCCTTCTCTGAGGACATAAAGAGGGAACACAAAGAGGTCCGCAACGAGAAGAAAGAGTACAACCCGTTCGATGAAGACGAAGAGGTCGACGAAGAGAAACCGGCCGTGGCCGGTAACCCCTTTGAAGACGGCGACACAGACACGGGTAACCCGTTCCTGGAAGCCTCTAGGAACTCTCCGGGAGTCTCGAACAACCCCTTCGACAGGGACGATGACGCCGGGGATTTGCCCGATGTGGACATGATCGAGGAGGAGCTGCTGCTGCAGCAGATTGACAACATTAGGGCCTACATTTTTGACGCCAAGCTCAGCGGCCGCCTCGACGAGGTGGAGCTCCTGTCGGAGAACCTCGGAGAGCTACAGCACACCCTCCAAGAGCAGAAGAAAAAGAAGCACTGACCCCCCCCCCCTGATTACCTGCTACTTACCAAGTCCTGCAAGGCTAGCTCACTTTACATGACTAATGAGCCCACTGGTTTTAGTTTGGGCGAGGTCTGCTGCACCACAAAAAGATTTGGTAAGTCCCAAAATGAAATATGTACTAAAGCTCAGCAGTCTGGAGTGACTCCCTTACTTTCTAAACCACTCATCCTGTACAGGGTCGCAGAGGGCTGGAGTCTGTTTCAGCATGCACACTTTTTAAGCACTGCAAGAAAAAGTCCATTTGTACAGTTTGCATGTTGCTGTAGATGTTAACGCTGTTGCATCAGGAACACAGAGGAATGGCGTTCAAACACTTTCAAAACGGCATTGTGAACAAAAGGGAGCCATGAAGCTGACGATGCACATTTAGAGATCTGTAGTTGAACACTATGTGGGGTCTTTTGCCAAATTATCTTAATAGTCCACTGAAATAGCATTGCACTCTTATAGCATTGTCAGATTCATGATGGACAGTAAAACATCTACATTACCCAAAATGTAACTCCACCACCAGTGCGTTTGATCCTAGTAGCCTCACGCGGTCTGATGCTCACTACTTTACAGAATTGTTTTAAATTTCAGACTTGTAGTCCTTAAAGAACCTCAGACTTTGATGTGTAGAATCGGTGGAGCCTCCCTTTACCTTCATTGACATTAGTGCCACCTTGTTGTACCACCAACTCTAGTATATTTGTGGTAACTCCTGAACCGAACCATACATTACTGTTCTAACTGGGCCATGAACAACAAACACCATCTGATGATTTAATTAGAAACAAATGAATTTAGGCTTTTACGACCAGCCTATGATCATTCAGTAAGATGTCCTCACAGGCTTGAAATATTAAATCAGTCACATGACTTTCTCCCCGCGTCGTTCTGTGACTTTCACTCATGACGTTTCAGGGAGAAATGCTTCTAATACTTAATCATACTATAAATAACCACATGTACATCTGCGATACAATGTCCACCACAGGCTTTGAATCAGTATTACTGTTCATTTCTGTTTCAGTGGAAGTTGCTTTTTTTTTTTCTTCTGTAAAACTGAATTTAAGTGTGAACCATGTCTCTGTTCGGTCTGAAGGTCGTCCTCGAGCAGATTCAGTTCAGTGATCTTTTATTTTGTGCATCTTGTCACGTTGGCTTTTTTTAGACCTTTATTATTTTTAAAGCATTGAACCAAGTGGAGCAAAACGTTTCCCCCCGTCTGACTGAGGGACCCCTTCCAGGCCGTGATCTGGTTAACAGAGGCACTACAGATCCAACGGAGCACTCGGGCTGCACGAGTTGTGTCCGGCTTCTTTACCCCGCTGCTCGATGCCGCTCTTTCTAAAGAACTAGAGGCCACGCCCGTCTTCCTGCTTTTCTTTTATACATTTGGACTGATAGAATCGCTTCTGTTCCGTGCTGTCGGCCAAAAGCCGACGCAGTAGTTTCAACCAAGAAGTCCATTCATCCAACCAGCATCCAACCAGCAAACACTATCTGCAGATGCACATCTTCAAACAAGACGCCAGGAGTCACTAAAACCCCCGTGTGCATTTGAGAAGATCAAACTAAATTCTTAGGATCAGCGCAAGATTTTAAACAGGTTTTGGTTTTGTCAGATAAATGAACACTACATGAATGCCAACAAGTATTATCACTCACAGCGCTGCTTTCCAGTCAGTCCGGATGTCCGTGATGTGTTTGTGTGTCGTCTGTTGATCTCACACTAACGTCTGTGACGTCCACAGAAGACACTAAGTGTTTTGTGAGCGTGAATAACTCCAGCAGCTTCTTCATGTGTATTAGCAGTTGATTTTTAGCGAATTTGCTAAAACTATTTTGATGCACAAACTTTGGAAAATTCCATCTCGGCACCAATAAAAAAAAAAGTTGTCTCTGTAAGATGTTTCTGCCTCTTGCATTAAACATTGTGGTTATGCTCACTTAAGGTTCAGATTTCGTTGATGTTCACACAGCGACGACTGCAGCCACATAGGCAGGCAAATCAGTTTTATTTGAATGTTTACATTGCAGTGTTGACATTTTGCTCGATGTGTAAATCTCATCCTGTTGTGTGTCGGTCGTTTCCTGCTGCTCTCGCTGGACTGGAGAGTCCAGCCAGCGACGTTCCCACAACGCACAGCGCAGCGGGATCCATTTAGTTACTCATATTTACAGCTAAATCTGCAACGGCGTAGTTTTTTTTTTTTTTATGCAATCGTACAAAATCAAACCGTGGCTCAGCATTGTCCCGTGAATCTACAGCACTCAGCTCTCCTCCTCGGTCCTCGGGCGTCTCACTCCTGTGAGGCTGCCATCTGGGCGCGATATTTCCCCGTCATCTCTTTGGGCAGCGGCGTGCTGCCGGGACACGGCACCTGGCCCTCCACCTCGCACATGCACTCCCTCAGACAGTACTTTCTGGGCCCGAAGTTGGCGGGGTTGGAGGCCTGCATCTTGGCTCGAGCCTCGGCTTGTAACACTTCTCTGTAAAACAGAGCGGATAACATCGGTACGTTTATGGATTGTCTGATCGATGCAGGGACGGGCGGAGAATCACAGGTGTAAATAACAGCCATTGTTAAAGTATTATCAGCTATATTTCAATTAAGTGATCCAGCTTTCATAATTCATTTGAGTAAAATACTATTGATGTGTAATCTCTGAATTGAAATCTATCAACACAAACAGTC
Organism: Anarrhichthys ocellatus; assembly: GCF_004355925.1. Classification (NCBI taxonomy): domain Eukaryota; kingdom Metazoa; phylum Chordata; class Actinopteri; order Perciformes; family Anarhichadidae; genus Anarrhichthys; species Anarrhichthys ocellatus. The sequence continues at coordinate 1,969,659 of NW_022280035.1, read as the reverse complement.
AAATGTATCTGAACCAGGAGACACTGCTGAATATTCTAGAATATCTTACTCTGATTTTCCCAGAATCTTCTTCACATGTTGTGAGATTTCTTTGTGGTCCTTTCCTTCCACATCCACCAGAACTTGCTCCCCATCATCTGCAAAGGAGAGAAAGCATATCAGCACAAGCGTGATACAATACATCATCATAATGATAATGGTAATAATGCGGGTCAAAGAAGCACATGGGAGAGGTTTTGCCTTCGTGGTTTTCTCCTTTAGTTTAGGCTTCAAACATACTTAGTTTAGCTTTCAGAGAAGATGTTTTGAGTTAAAATGAACCCCTTTATGGCAGAACACTCTGATGGAAAACGTCTGTGTGCATCAAACAGAACAATACACACCCAGGTAGAACTTCAGGAACGGTGATGGTGTCATATTTTTGAACATCATTATTTGGAGCCACTGGTTTTTGTACTGAATCCGAGGAATATTGAAGAACACAAACTTTCTGCAAAAAAACCAACGAGAAAGTAAACGTTTAAGAACAGAACAAGACAGGTGGGCTGAATCTCTAAGTAGTTTTTTTTTAAGAGAAGTACGTAAAGAAACACAGGCGGTACATTTTCTTTTAATCCTAAATTATATATTCCTCTTGTTCTGAATGGACCAAAGCATGAGAATGTTTAAATTACACTATTCCGTACTATTTTATCATTGTTAGTTGTAATAGTTTTAACTGAAACTGAAGAAATAAGTCCACATGACTCGTATTTATCTTCTGTAATAGCTATAGTTGCTAAACATTGATTCTATACTTCAAGATTCACAGAATTATGCATGTTCACTGTTTTAAGTGTTATTTTTCTACGAGAAAACAAACATGCTGGAACTTGCGCATGAAATTAGAAATTACATAAATAAAAAGGCTTAAATCTGAAGGAACTAAAAGTGAAGCCGACATGATTGATCTATTAGTCAAATAACAGGAAATTATCTTTTCATTATCAATTTATTGCTTATGTCAAAACAATTCTCTGGTTCCAACTTCTTATTCCTATATATATTCTGGTCATTTTTCACTATTTATCAAACAATATAAATATTTATATATTAGAAAAATACACATAATAGAGCCTGTTTTAGCCGTTAGCTCTGAGGACGTGTGAGCCGTGTTTTAGCCGTTAGCTCTGACCTTGCTCCGTCGCTGAGCTCTCCGTGCGTGTTGTAGTTCACCGTCATGATCTTTACTCGGTTCTTAAAGATGATGTCTCCCTTCTGCAGGTACTCCAGAGTCCTCCTGATCGGAAACCGTCCTTTCATCGGCATGTTTAAAGTCCCTCTTTTCAGTTTGTATTTACAAAACCACCACAACCAGAGAACCAGGAGAGGCGCCTGTTGATGACGTCAGATGAGCGACCAGGAGGATGGCAGGTTTTTTTGTTGACATGAGCAGTACAAATAAAACAAGTCATACTTACATGTGTTTTTATATGTTTTATTAATAAAACGTATATTCTGCCTCAACTAATAAAACAGCAATAAAGTATATAAATAAAAACAAGGTTCTCTCATATTAAAACAACTTTATATAAAACGTTTGTTTATCTCAATTAGACACAATATGTACATGAGAAACAAAACAAAACAATGAATTGTTGCAAAAACAAGAATAATAAATAGTTAAAATTCGTAGTTCTTACTTCTATTGTTTTTTAACTGCTTTAAATTGTTTCCTCTCCTTTATTGAAATCTAAAATAAGAAAATAAATCAATTATAGATAATAAAAATAAACAATATGATAAATTAATTTAATTTAATTTAAATGAAAAGTTAGTACAGTCAAGTTCAACTATCATAATCCAGTTGTATAATTTACATTAAAAATTCTGGATAATTCACTTTTTAAATTAAAGTTTTTTAGTATTACCCCAATTTCTCAAATCACATTTTCCTCAGGGGGTCTTTACAGTCTGTACAACATACGACGTCCTCTGTCCTTATGATGTCCATACTGAATACTCTCACTTTGTGTACTTTTTGATGCCAACAGTTTTATACTTTTACTAGGACTTATGCTAGTAAGTCTACACTGGTTGAAATGAGTTGAAGTTTTGAGTAGTTCAGAGAGCAGTAGTACATGTTGTCAGCGAGTCCTTTGAGAGAATGAGAGGTTTATAGTTTCTATATTACAAAAGCTACATTTCTTTGTGGTGTGATGTTGTCTATGTTGTTACCAAAGCTGTATCTAAGAGTGAGGATTGTGATTCATAGTTTCCTTTTAGCTTTAACATACAGGTATTAAACAAGAGACTCAGTCGTGTCATGTTTCATACTTAATTGTTTATTTCTTGAATAGCGTGCGGCCTCGGAGAAGCCAGCCTCAGAGACTGGAATGCTGATACAGGAGCTCCGTCGTTATTACATCTGTTTTATATCTTCATCGGTGTGAGGTAGAAATGTGGGGTTGTGACAAACTTCAGCAAAACATGGATGTTGTTTCTCAATCTCAACGTTTAAAGAAATTACATTGTACATGAGCAAAAAAAACCAAAGTATATTTACATAGTATAAAATTTAAACCATAGGATACTCCACCGAGCTGACGTTTTCTCATCTAATATCCTCTAATGTGTTAGCTGCTCATGGTTAATATTTTAAAGCCACAACATTTAAATTAACATTTTGTCATACAGCATTTAATAAAATGCACTTAAGCAACTTCTTCATGCACTGCAATGCACTATAAAATTGATAACAATGCTCCTTATTAGGGCAGACGGCGACAAGATTATAAAACCCGGCTTAGAAACATCATGCACTCATTTTAATGAAACTACATGTACAAAGGTCATCTCACAACAGCGCCGTTACAAACAGTCTGTGTGGGTTTTAAACCCCAAATATTACAAGAGACATATATATTTCACGAGACTTAATCCTTCTTTACATTCCCGTTATCATTCACGATGCTGCGGGTATTCTGAAGCATTAATCGGGTGAGTCGAGACATCGACGCTTCCCAGAAAATCTTCTTTGTTTTGTTTTAAAATCGGGGAAACCTGCCCAAAAGTACTTTAAGTACACTTAGTATGCAACGAGCTAATTTGTTCACAACAAATCAAACATTTTAGAAACCATACAAAACACAAAGTCTTAGTCAGCATGAACACAGCGGAACAGAAGCTGATTGATGTGCAGTTAGCGGAGTACAAATGCAAACACAAAGTACAAAAACAGTAGCGTGGCTACACATACGCAACATTTATGAACCAAAATCTTTAAGATAATCTAGTTCCTTTAAAAGAAATAAATGCCATCGATAAATACACGTATATAAAATGCAGATTGAAACTGGCGGGACAGAAGGAAAACACATAGAACTGATTGTCGTAAAGGGGAAAGTGATGAGGCGATTGCAACGGTTATATTAGCAACATATCCGTGATAATGTCAAGATGTACCTAAACATGGAAACACTCCCAAAGTTTAAATCTCAGAGATGTCATCATGCGGCTGACGTGCAACTGGATGAAATGGGATGTCGGTCGTGTCGTAATGCACTGTGTGGTCGATAAATGCCATGAGAGCAGATTCCGGATCAATTCATTGAGGTTTGAGATTGTGTTTGTACCTGATTGGAGTTCTCATTCCAACTATTATTTAAACGTATTTAAAGTCAAGAGCTGTACATTAATGTCTCAACGCCTCTGAAGAAGTGGTGTCGGCCTCAGAATTGGAAAAAAAGAGAAAATGATTTTGATGTTTCGATGAACATACTGTACTTTGTAAAAGCCTGAATTCTCAATTTTTAACAGCACGGCCACTAAAATACCTGTTTTATTTTACGCGCCAATATTACCAAATACAAACATAAACTAATAATTTACAGATTTAAAGTACACTTGAAAAGTAAGTACTTTAATTTTGAGACTTTAAAAAGGTGAACTTTCACTTCCACGTGTTAGATTTCTGTTTGAACTTGTTGATACGGCTCATCGGGTATCTGCAAGCTGAAGCTAAACTATGTATGTGATCAACATGAGCGCGTGGGAAGGCTTAGAAAAGACTACAACCATGTGAAAGGCTGATCAGCCTGAAGTGCCATTAAAGACATTAAAGGAGACGAGCACAGCTGCAGAGGATTCCTTCTCTGTTCAGCTCAGAGCGACTGAGTTCAGAGCCACAAGTTCAAGAGCACCACACTGCGTCCGCTCCAGAACACATTCCAACCGTCAGCCTGGCTTTTCGATCCTGGATTATCTTAATCTACCAAGGAGTCCTGAAGGACTTCACACCGTGCATCGTTTAAAAAAAAAAACAAGGGGCCTCTGCAGGGTTTCGGACCGGTGTTCAACGGTGAACCCCGAGACGAAGAAGAAGAGTACCTGAAGTGAACCCTGGGGTGAGGGGGGGGTCATTCTGCAGGGTCACAGTCCTGGCTGTTGTACTCAGCCGTCTCCATCTTGAGGATGTAAGGAATGATGCTGTCAATAGAGACGTTACCTATCAGGCCGGTGAAGAAGAGCTCCTCCGTGATGCCCGAGTTCATGAGGCGCAGGGCCGGGAGACGAGTCAGGATACGGGTCAACCTGGAGACACGAGCACACCTCGAGTCAGGCAAAGACAGACTGATATCTCATCTTTTGAAAATAAGGTTTTCTTGTAAGCGCAGGATTCTCACTCTCTTCCAGAGATTGTTTTCCATATTCAGTGATCTAGCTAGTAGGACAGGGGATAGGAGGACAGGAGGGTGGAGGACTAGAGGTCAGGAGGACTAGAGGTCAGGAGGACTAGAGTGACACCGAGTGATGTCTGTGTTTTTCTTTCTTTACAAACTTCACTCAGGATTGTTATTTATTTTTCCTTCTTGAGATTTGTTTCAGTGAGATATTAATGACTTTATATCGTGACTTTGTCAATGCTGTTCTAGACAAAATATTTAGTTAATATCTACATTATAAATAAATTGTTCTCCTGTTTTTAAAAAGATACATATGTGTTAAATCATGAAAAAGAACCGAGTAAAATCCTAAACATTACTGTTGTTGCTCTAGAAACATTTAGTAATATTTTAAATATAAATGAATTCTAATCTGTTCTTAAAGATAAAGACCTGAACTGACATCGATATCATCCCTTCTGACGTGCTTAGAAATGAAATGGATCAGAAGAATAATGCAAACACACCCGCAGATTTTCAGCACTTCACTTTATCTTGAAACTACTTCTACAAAAGTTTAAACATGTCATATAGGGACTACCACAGTAATAAAGTACAGCTAGTATTCAGTAACGGGTAGTTTATTGGTCCTCACAGCAATTTAAACAAATATGTGGATACATTTTTACCAACTCATAATATCTAATAATCTTTATTATTGTGAAGATTAAACTACATATATGGTGAAACCTCTTTAACTACCATCAGTACGGTGGGAGGTTGAGCTGACTGGTTGGACTGGAGGTGTGAGTGTACCTGTAGGTGTCGTCTGGGTACGTTTTCTGCACGTAGTCCTGCAGCTCCATCAAGGCTTTCTCCTGGAACTTCTCAATCTGCCCGCTGCTGTCCACACCGGGATGATCTGTCAAACACACAAACACACACACACACACACACACACACACACACACACACACACACACAGGTCATTCATTCAAATCACTTTCAATTATTTTTGTTTGACCAATAAAAAGCTTGAGTGTGTATTATTAACTCACCCGGGCTGAACAACACTATTGCTTTCAGGTAGGCATATTCGTAGCTGTCAGTCTCCAACCTCGTCATGCTGTTACAGAACTCCTGGAACTTCCAAATGTGCTCCATCACCTGCTTCACCCTCTCCCCCGAAAGCTTGTCTGAGAGAGAAGAAAATGTTTGAGGTACTAAGATTCATAATTTACTCAAAGCTCTATCTAACCAGGAAAGTCTCTTCAACAAACTAGAATCACCGCCTCGAGGTTGTATGCCTCCTCAAAGTTGCAGTATGTCATAACTTCATCATTTTATCCTATTAGACCACAGACTGTATGTAAGAAGTGGACGTAGTCATCATGACGTCACCTATTGGTTTGTGGTCTGACGTTTTGAAGCCTCGAGTTCGGCATTTTGGCCGTCGCCATCTTGGCTTTTTATAACCAGTGAACAGAAGTTATATTTGGAAAACGGAGGAGTGACGTAGAGATGTCGTATACGCCTCTGGGAGAGGCAGCGACCTGTCAATCACAGTAAGCCCGCCCTGAAGCGTACCCTGTATTGAAGAAGACTTGAAACTAGAGATTGAGACCATAAACTCATGTTTACAATGTTTACTGAGGTAATAAATCAAGAGAGAAGTTGAGTCATTTTCTCATATCAGGAGTCGCCCCCTGCTGGCCAATAGAGAGAATGCAAGTTTAAGACACTGCCACAGCAAAAAAAAAAAAAAGAAAATCACATTTCTTTACTCCCGTTTCCAATGTGTGTGTGTGTGTGTCCTACTGAGAAATGATGGCGAGGTCTGAGGTCCATACCGTCCTGGATGCTGCTCTGGAGGTGGTTGATGATGGCAGCGAGGATGGTCGACAGGTTCATATCGTGAGCGCACTGAGCGAGACCCAGAGTGAACAGCTCATTCCAGCAGGCTCGCACCAAGCTGGTGTTTGCCTCCTGACTGAGAGCGACAAAGGTGGGACAAAAATAGAAAAGTGTGAGCACGTATAGACAGACAGCGGCAGTACGTCTCCCTGTGTCCAACGCATTCTTACCCAAGAGCTGAGAAGGCAGGGATGGACCTCGCCCAGTGCATGGAGAGGAAGAGAAGTCTGGATGCTGACTCACAGATGTAGTGTACGTTCAGATACTCGGGCATGGGGCTGGGCATGGTCAGCTGGACGAAGAGGAAAAGACCAAAGAGAACATATGAGAGAAAATGATGCGAGTCGGGAGGAGAGCTGAAGCCTATTTTCCATCGAGAAGCTTTTAGTGTCGTTCTTTGCTCTTCTTTAAATAAAGAAATATCCTCTAGTTCAGATATTATTGATGCTATTGCAGCATCTACGCTAACCTCTTTGGGAGCCGCCATTGTTGTTTTGATTGTCACAGGATGCTGATTGGTCCGCTCACTTGGAATTTCGTGTGATAATGTGATCTTGTGTGATCTCGTGACATCGTGAGAGCCCAGCTGCCGTGCAAGCTGAGCCCTTTACCTCTCTTGTGGACAACTCAGTCAACTCATTAACAATAAATCTCAAGTGTGTGTGTGTGTTATTTAACAACAGTCGTATGAGTTGACTCCACCCACCTTAAAGCCGACATGGCTGTCTGTGAGCAGCGGTCCTTCCACCTCAATGATGGGTGTCTCCTGGTCTCGACCAATCAGCTGGATGGTTGTTCCACTGACACACTGCGGCTTATCGGCCAGACTCTGTCCAACACCTACGTCAGGCGGGTTGAAGACTTTGGCCAGGGTGTCAAAGGCACTGTGACACACACACACACACACACACACACCTTTAAATGATAGAAAACTCTCTGCAACATAAATACAAATGTGTCAAATGTGTCATACAAATAATGTTGTTATGCCTCTGTAGCGACAAACATGCTCAATTTTAAATAATCTGCTCCTAAAGAGGCCCCTAGCTTGACACAAGGTGCCAAGAGCGACCAAGAAAAGATGAGAATTCATTGAGCGTTGAAGATATTTCACACAACGACCTCCTCTCCTCGTTGTGCACCGCTCACTGACCGTGTTATCTCGCTGGCGGACTGCTCCTCATGCTGGCTGTCTGAGGTATCACCGTTGTTTAGATTCTCTCTCAGTGAGTCGCTCAGGTTGGCAAGTGATGTCACGACATTGGCAAGTGTCCCCAAGTCCCCCTGGCCAGGGTCCATCTGAAGACAATCAAATACGTCAGCTGAACCGGCAAACACTACAGACACAAAATAGGTGATCCTAAACTGGGGCAAATCATAATAATGTGTTGCCTGCTATCACATGGGATGAACAGATGCTTCTTAAAACGTATTAAAAGTGCAAACACTGTACAGATTAAGCCAGATTTTAGGCTGGAATCTGTCGTCTGTGTTGCAGTTTGAGCAGTTCCACGGTCCTGATTCCCTCATGGATGCTGTCTAAAGATCCATTATAAACTTTAGGGAGTTTATTCTATTATCATTGGAGTTTTACATGTTGTGGCTTAATCTGTAGTGATGATTCGGGACTGCTGTGACATAAACCTGAGCTTCACTGTGGAGCAGACATCTTCCAGCCATCTGCAGCTCCTCTCTTCATACTTTCTGTTCATAGTAGAATTGCAAGCAATGCTGCCTTTCTCTAGAGGCTCCGTGCTGACATAGAGTGTAAACATAAAAGTTGCATGTTCTGGCAGAAAGAGATTAAAATGTGTACTGTGAGTTAATACACAGTACGTGATGAATAAAAACAGGTTTACAGATTTTTAAGCTAAAACCCTTTTATTTTGTTGACCCCATAATACTAGAAAGCACCAAATAAAAACAGCCTCACAATGCAACACGCCCTTCTGAGAACAGCAGCAGAACACACAGGCAGATGTTATATTTACTGTAGCTGCAATAACAGCTGTACCTTTGAGTCAGTGGCCAGCAGCAAAGTTCCATCACTCTGGATGACCGGCTGCTGGATATTAACCAGCATGCCCTGGTCCAGCAGGCTGGACCTGCACACCAGACACAGAGCATCATCAAAAACCAGTTCACACAACAACAACAACATCATCAGCTGAGAGACAGAACAACAGATCCTGAGGTTCGTCTGCAGGTCTGAGTCCCACTGACCTGGACCCGTCTGTCTCTGTGTCGGAGATAAAAGTTGGCGTTGCGATGAGCGGACTGTTCAGGTCCTTGCGAATGTAGATCTTTTGGGTGGAGGCAGCACAGTTGGCATGCCTCTCTCTGGGCACTACGTCGATGGGCTTTCTCTCACTCTGGACAGCTGAGAAGAAACAAAGAGAAACCGTTATGACGACTGTTACTGTCTGTGGCAGGCGAGAAAAACGACCCCAGAGCACTTTGTCAATGAAAAATAATCAAGACTACCTTTTAAGGTTGTTTTTTTGGAGGGGAACTGAATGTTTCTTTACTTTTCAAAACCTGCAGATAACTTAAAAATACCTGTTTTCTTTCTGGATTTGGACTCAAACTCACAGTCAGTCTTCATCCCCATGTTAAGGCATTTCTTCAACCGACAGAACTGGCAGCGGTTGCGGTGGTGTTTGTTGATGACGCAGTCCTGTTTACTGCGGCAGCTGTACGTCAGGTGCTTCCTCACGCTCCGCTTGAAGAAGCCTTTACATCCCTCACAGCTCACCGCTCCGTAGTGACGCCCTGAACACAGAGAGAAAAACTAGTCAAGACGGTGTGAGTCACTGTGTGTGGGTGAAACAAAACACATCCGGATACATGAGCCAAAAATGAAACACCCAGATCCTCACATCAACAGGCGATGCAACTGTAAGCTGTGGTACCTGAGGCCTTGTCCCCACACACCAGACAGTACTCCACCGGCTGCGGTCGGCTCAGGTCCCCTGACTGCCCCAACAACCGTTCCATTGACACTGGATCTGTGACGATCTGAGAAGCAAAAAGTCAAACACAAATATCAAGACCACGATATTGCCAATAGCATCCTGGGTATGAACCGGGGGGTGATGTTATGGGGCGTCTGTACCTGTATCCTTCCTGGCATCAGGCTGTCTGCAGCAGTGAAGATGAGCTGCTTGGTGTTGTGGCTGTCCGGGGAGGCCAGGATGACCTTGCCGGCCCCCGAGCCGTCAGTCGTAGTCAGAATGAACTGCTGCTTGGGGGCGCTGGACGGCTTCATCGCCGTCACTATCTGGATCTTCTGACCTGTCTGCTGGTCAGTTACAATCTGAGGATTGATGGAGACGGAAAGAGAGAGGGAGAGGTGGAAATCAACAGGCACCAACATGGGGGTCGAAGTAAAAAAGAGAAGAGAGTGACATTGACGGTGGAAGAGATTCGTCACGCGTTGTAACATCAACTTGCTCGTCAGTGTCACGTTCTCTGGAGCTGTTACCTGTATTCGCTGTGGTGTTGCAGCAGGCTCAGTGGAGACGACCTGAAAGCGCTGTGGAGACTCGCTCATCATGGAGTCTGAAGGAGAGGACGACACCTACAGTTTGAAACACATTTTAACAAGCTTAAACACATACAACTTATGATTAATAAGTCTGCGACGCACATATATTTTACTTGAGTTTGTGTAAGGCATAAACATTTGTCTAACTGTCTGGAGAACTTGTCTATAGAAGGTTTGTCTCTATCCACGGACAAGAAAAGCAGCAACCCAGTATTGTACACTTCATGTGGGTTACATGGGACAACTCAGACATATGTCATGAACGTCCTCCTCTGCACTGCTCACCTCGGCCTCGTGCTCAGAGTCCACTTTCTGCTGAGAGAGCAGATTGAGGTTGGTCGTCATGATGATGTAAGGTCATTAGTGAGGTCTGTTTGGAAAGATGCCACAGATAATCAACCACAAAAGGTGCAAACTGTCACAGAGGAGCATGGCCGACGCTGCGAAGGCTTTAGAAATACGGACGCATTATGATGTTGATTGAAATACAAAGTTTTGTATGTGACGAATCTTCTCCATGATGTTTAGACGGGACGTTCTGTCTGATTTATGTGAATTTATGTGCTGTAGTACAGACATTTGTTGTTGGGATTACAGTTTTTCTCCATTGCTTTGACACACTGTTAAAAACACACAAAAAAAACGTCACTCAAAACCGGTAAATAGGTAAATATTTTATCTGTTAAATCCAGCCTCCGCATGACTGCAGGGATGTCACCTGAAGTGGAGTCTATGACCTCTTAAATCTGAACCAGACCTGAGATTTGAGAGAGCGTGGAGAGCTGTCTTTGTTGGTTTGTAATTCTAATAAAAGGAACACATTTTGACAGCATAAGTGAGTAAACTGATTGATGTGCCTGCAGCAGCAGCTCCATATGCTCAGACCAAAGGGGCGGAGCCTGCTGCAGCTCCACACGCTCAGACCAAAGGGGCGGAGCCTGCTGCCTCGTATTCTTCACCGGTTGGTCTAACAGAGTGCCCATCAACTCCTCCTTCCACCAACGCGTCACAACCCCGAACAAAATGGACAATCTGGCTGACAGCCAATAATAACAATGGAGAGACAAATCTTATGATAAATATATTGGGGGAGCAATTTTCTTTTTCCAGGTGGCAGAGCCAAGACGACTGTCGACATCCTGGTGGTAAATGTAAAAAAATGCAGCGTTGTTGAATAAAGTAATAGTGATTTCAACACACGTCCCCGAGAAGGCAAAGGTAAAAGGGTCGAGTTCATCTGTAGCTTTCCTGTGTTCGCTAGCCGTTTAAGCTAACTAGCTACTTTAACACAAGCAAACTGCAATCAACGGCTGCAGCACGATAACGACTGCACCCGTCTCTCCCAACGTCTGCAGCACGAGCCGACTGCACACGTCTCTCTCAAGTCGACAGTAGTGTCACAAACTCATCATTAGTAACAGTCTGTTAAGGCACATCAGCGTTAATCGTTTCACGGTCCTTGCCCGGATACCGAGCTGCCGGAGTCAGGCAGGAAGAGAGCTCCGCATCGGCTAGCTAACAAGCTAACAAGCTAGCAGGAAGAATTAGCTTCGATCTTTTATCATCCGGTATCTCAAGAGAGCTTTCTACGGTTTTCAATCCGTGGACTGAGACTTACCTCCGGGACACGGCGGACACAGATTTATAAATATTATAAAATATTTGTTTTGGTTTTCTTCTGTTAAAGGTCATAGTTCGTGACCCCCGCACCGCCAGCGCGTTGATGATGGTTGAGTTTTTTTTTTTGTTTTTTTTTTTCTCCTTCCTCTCTCTCGCATCCCCGCGCGCCTCCAACAATCCCCCCCACCCGCCCTTGGCGCGAGCCAGACTGGACTGACGTCATCGTGTCTGACTGTCTATCGACTTTGTTGTCAGTTTATGAAATTAACATAAAAAAAAAAAGCATAGCATACTTAAAGACGTGTATTTATGATTCAATGAAAATACAAAACAGACACATTTATCCTGATAAGATCTTACTCGAAAGATGTATAAAATATACCTTTTTATTCACATTGGACTCATTTAGAAGTCTATTTTTGTTTAATTCTATAAGGATTTTAATTGGCAGTTAAGACCACATGCCAAATTCCTTGTATGTTCAACATACATGGCAATAAACGATTCTGATTCTGATGCAATTTAAATTGTTTATTATGTTGTCATGTCTTCAAGTTTCACTTTTTTAGGTTATTTTGATGTATTATATACTGTGTATTTCTATAACAAAGATTCTAAAAATGATGTCAAGTTCCATAATTACCAGATGTTTGCTACAGGTTTGTAATCACAGTGATTCAATCCAAGCAATTTACAGTACAATAAAAGCACAGACCCTCACCTTTATTCATACTAATTTAAGACAATTTACAATTAATTTACAAGACATTTGCCCGGTTATGCTACAACATACACATATATACATACATTTCTCTGTCATGGTTGTGCCATGCAGTTTTCCAAGAGATAGATCTATAAGTGTAAGCGTAATATATATATACTGTATATATATATATATATATAAAATAAACAATATGTTTATGCCAGTAGGAAAAAGAAGGCACATTATTACTTGTATTCATGCATTTAAATGTTAAGAAAACACAAATGCAATCTGGTTCCAAAAATCAGTGTGTTAATAGTGTTTTATTTTTATTTTTTTTAATAGTGACGGTAAAAGAGTAGTTTTTTTGTGTGTGGAAAAACACATCAGACACAGATCATTGCACAAATCAGAGTATCTTCGCCCTAAATTTACTGTCTGAAGTCTCCAACTTTATTCACATGTGTAAAAACAGCTTACCTATTTGCCTCAAGATCTTTTGTATTTAAACAAATTGGGATAACGTGGTTGTGTTAACACTGATCAACATCTAAATAACATATTCAATAAACAGATTAGTCACTTTTCTACGTTTATTTCCAGTGGTGCATTGAGTTAGATCTCTGCAGTAGAGAATCACTTCCTATGTGCCTGCATTTACATAAACAAATCTAATATTTTATGGAAATATTAGGACTTTTGTGGTCCAACCTCAGCAAAAAAAACATAAAGTACCTCTGAATGACCACTAGATGTCGCCCTGCACCACTAGGTGTGGCTGTGCAGGAGAACAATCGGCGCACAGCAGAGATTCATATTCAAATAACCGTGGTGAACAATAATCCCAACACTTACTAAAATAAAAAACACTTGGGTTGGTCATGTTTCCCCTCATTTGATTTAAGGTTTGTACATTGATTGCATTATTGGCTGCAGTTCATCGATCATCTAGATCCCTGTATAGAATAGATGCGTCGCCATTATTTGCCCATATTGCAGCTCTAAAATCATATAATAATATAGTATAATAATAAGGTATAATAAGGTTTCACATCTATAAATTACTTTTATCTCCGCAGTCCAAATAGCCTTACTAGATTAGAGTGGGATTTGTTATAATATTTAATGCAGCCAAACAGTGAAATCTATCTACATATTAGTAAATGCGGGGCATGCAAACATAAAAGCCCTCTGTAATAGGTCAACATTAGTCCACAAGGAAAGACAATAGTGCTTTGGATGTCCTGGTCGACATGGGGATAATTTGCCTATGTGAGCTATATGTGATCCTCAGCTTGATGACAGGAAACCCGCTGATCAGAGAGCGTCGGAACGCGGTTTACAAGTTCAGAATCTATAGGCTACTTCCGATCGTTTGTCACATTTTATTGTTTCTGACGCAATCGACCTTTGAGTATATATCTCCAACATTACATTGTAAAGAATCAGGGCAGATGTAGCCCCGGGGCTGCTGCCGAATCGACCGTTTTATTTGCGCAGCTGCATGTCCCGCTTTTAGGAAAACCGGACTGGGCTGCAGCATCAACACAAGAATACCAGCTCCTTTCACTGCATCCTCACCCGAGGCCGATAGCTCTGCTCCAGCTGCTGCGCGTTACCTGCAGGTCTGAGCAAGCAGCGTTAAAGGAGATCAAGAGCAGAAGACGCGTATAATTATGGCGCATGGATTTTAACCGTGGAGACATTTAGGAGGACCGGTGAGACAAGGGCGAGTTGTAGCCGACAGCAGCAGCTGCGGCGGTCTTCGGAGCTGCGCAGCGGTAGTGGAGGTAGGTCATGGTCGGACGGGGACTACGGGCATGTAAGCCCCGGTTTGGGAAGCGAGGGAGCAGGCTCGGTGTTCTGCCTTATCTGTGCGCGGCGGTGGCGAGCGCGGCCCTGTTGGCTCTGCTCTTCGTGGACTTCATCGAGTCCTGGGCCACCTCCATCGGCATGAACACGGCGGTGGAACCGCACGCGGGCATCATCCCCCCGCAGAGCGTCCCCCCCACCCGTCCCGAGGAGTTCCTGCTCATGCCCAGCCCGCTCGTCTGCCAGCGTGCTAAGCCTTACCTCATCACCATGGTTACCTCGGCGCCTGCCAACCAGCGGGCGCGCCAGGCTATCAGGGACACCTGGGGGGGGGAGGTGGAGGTGAGGGGCCTGCGGGTCATGACCCTCTTCATGGTGGGCGTGGCATCTGACCCTGGGCTGGCCAAGCTGATGATAGAGGAGGCCAGAGAGCGAGCAGATCTGATCCAGGGCCGTTTTCTGGACACCTACTCCAACCTCACCCTGAAGACCCTGTCCATGCTGGGCTGGGCCCGCCGGTTCTGCCCTCAGGCCCACTTCATGGCCAAGGTGGACGACGATGTCCTGTTCAACCCCAGCGCCCTCCTGCACTTCCTGAACAAGAGCCGAAACCCCTACGAACAGGGTGACCTGTACCTCGGCAGGGTGCACCTCCATGTGGCCCCGGAACGTGACCCGGAGAGCAAGCACTACCTCCCTTCAGGGGCCTACCCTCCTTCTGTCTTCCCAGACTACTGCAGCGGCACAGCCTATGTCCTGTCCCGCTCCGCACTGCTCAAGATTTCCCTGGCAGCCTCTGCGTCACCTTTATCCACACCTCTGCCCCCCGAGGACGTGTTTGTTGGCTTGTGTGCCCGGACGGCCGGAGTGCTGCCCTCGCACTGCCCGCTCTTCTCTGGCGGCCCAGGTGTGCCATACGGGCGCTGCTGCTATCAGGCCATGGTGTCCGTCCACCACGTCCCACCCAGGGAGATGCTGCACTACTGGGCCGACGTCCACACATCGCACCCTTGCTCCTGGCTGAGTCTACGCGCTTCTCTGGGGCTCTGCAAGGTCAGGGCGATGCTGGGGTCAGCTCTGGGCCTGGAGCAGGGCTTGTGAGGGGGGATGAGAGGTGGACTCACTGGGGCCGTGCCTTGCTTCAAATACTGTGAACAGCACAAGTGCTCTTTGGGCTGTAAAATGTCACTTTTCTTTTTTTTAGAGCATTATTTTTTTAAACACTTATGTAATTAATCAGCTTTTTTTCTTTTTGCAGAAAAGATGGCAGTATGAAGAATTGTCACAGTGGTCTTTAGACTGTTACAGCATCCTTCATTGTTACTGACACATGTTGTAGATGTAGAACAAACACCGGCATGCTGATCTTATAGCTACAGTGAGGAAATATAGCCACTTATGTGATGAACGCACATCGGAGCACCTACACACCAAGTCTGAGACTTCTAGGCTGCTGCCCTATCGACCATGCAGGTACTAAAAGTGTAGATGTTAGTCTATTAAGACGCCTAAATGCATGATGCTCTAAATAGTACAATAATTACGAAACCACAGGCTTGATATACCCGGTAGAATAACACATTATCTATTCGCTGAAACCTTTTAATGTTCAAACCAGAAAACTGAGGAATTTTCTGTATTGTGTTTTTTTTTTTAGTAATAATAATGACATGAGGATAAGAGCAACCCGCCATCAACTGTACAGTTTGGAGACTGAAGGCCGTTGTGGGAACAAGCAGGACTTTGCTCTTCTGCATTTAGAGGCTCGGTTATTCTGCTGCCTCACGTCAACTGGAAAATATAACTGATGTGATGCACAGCTAGAATTGTACTATTTATTTCCCTTTTTCTCTGTAATAGTGAGATTAAACAGTAAGTAGAGTGTGAACGACAGAGTGAGTATATGTTAAAATAATGCCTGTGCTCCACACACAATGTGCACAGAGGAAAAAGTCAGGAAAACCTATTTGAATCAACCGCTGTCACAAATAAACTGCTCTGTATTACATTTGCCTGATGTCCTCTTTTTGCATACATGAGCACAGGTCTGCTTTTCTCAACGTTTCACTAGGTGGGGCTTCATCATTTTGGTCAAAAACAGAAAAGAGGATGCGAGAGAAGTCATTGCCTCCTAACTGTAGTCCTCTTTTGCCCAAGTTCACCCCAAACATCATCTCTTACCTGTTCTATTTGTCAACATTGTTTCATCAGTTGCCTGGTTTTGGGGATCAGCCGTAGAGATGTCTGCCTTCTCTCTAATATAATGAAACTAGAAGGCAAGAACAATACATTTGTTAAACTCAACCGTAATGTCTCTTTATAGGGATCATGACCCACTTACTCAAGATAATCCAAAAACCTTGATGTGAGCAGTTTCATGTGGGAGCTATGGTGGAAAGAAAATGGTTCCTAAATGAAACCACTCAAATGTATTTGGTTTTTCTGCCGCTTTGAGCACAAGCAGAGTGCCATATTTCAGAGAGAAAGGGAGACAGATATCTCCAAAGCCAGGAAACTCACACGAAAACAATCTAGATTCAATTTCAGTTAAGAGAAAGTGTTTAAATTCCACGTCGTTTCCCAATTAAAAAATACTGCAACACTGTTCTCTTAAATGTTTGCGACTGTTTGGCAGTCAGCTCGTGATTAAGCTTCAAGTCTAAAGGAGCCTTTCAGTGATGAGATCTTATTAAAGAGGAATGAAGAGTGTCTCTCACTGTTCTTTTTAGCAGCTCCTACCAATTACAGCATCTGACTGGAAACCAGGTCAGAGATGGTATGAGGAACCATCAGAGGCAACCTTATTAAAATCAGGTTTTTCTTGGACAACATTGCAAACTTCTGTTACACAATGAAGATGCGGTTGCCACATCGCTTATAATTGCTGGAGCGGCACATTTTATACGGCTAAGAAATATGACTTTACCGGAAAGGAATTTTTACGGATTGTGCCTCCTAACGAATTTAGGAGGTATTAAAACAATCTGTGCAAAAATCATTTCTTAAACTCAGATTTGTTCCGAGTTACCCGGTGTTGACAATGTATGCATGAGCATATTTTACAGTCAGTTGTAATATTAAATAACACTCTGAATTCAGAGGCTTTGTTTATTATTAATAGAACATATGTATAGAAAACATTTGACACACGCTCAAGTCAGTCCGGCCACAGAAGCGCTCCATTTGACAAGTTCGAAAATTTGTGAAAAATGCGTTTTATCGGTTAAAAGGAAACAACTTCACACAAATTGTGGATGACGCCCACACGAGCCAGGGCACCTCACATTATCCACCCATGTAGACAGGAAGTGATTCAGGCTACAGGCATTCGACAGAATTGCTCTTTCAATGCACTCAACATTGATTACAGATGATCTGCCACCCATTACAATGAGTCTTCATTAGCACGCAACATTCAGAATATCTGCAAATTTTTTTATTTTTTTGTTCCCCCAGTGGAGGAATGTCTCCTTTATATGAAGTTCAAGGGTCACGCCCACAGAATGTCACGGTTTTGGGCTACACAAAGGGTCCTCTTCTATTTCTTGAATCTGTCCAGAGCAGATTTCTGGCTCGATAACACTGCCTTCTTCTCCTCCCTCTGCTTTCTCTCTTTTTCAATCTCCATTTTGTCCTCGGCAGTTTTCTGGATATCCTCCTGGTGGGTTAAATAAGTCAAGGGAGATGAGCCAAACACTGGCGATGTGGCAAGAAAGATCACAATTCATCACTTTTTATCTTGTATTCTGGATTACTTACCCTCAGATCCTCATGGGCCACTTTTCTCTTGCGCCTTTCAACATTGCCGGCCGAACTACGACCTTTTTTCTTATACCTGGGAATAAATTTCTCTTTGGCAAGTGGATCAAAGCCCTGGGAAGACAAAAAAAAATAAAAAAGAAGCTTTTAGAAAGGTGTGAACAGTAACACACATAGATATATATCTATAGATATATATCTATAGATATATATTGAAATTGAATATATTGAATATATGGATATAGATAGATATATATAGATAGATAGATAGATAGATATAGATAGATAGATAGATATATATAGATAGATAGATAGATATATATATGAGTCAGTATATCTAAATGTTTAGATCTGTTTCCTATAATAAAAATGGATGCTCCCAGACACTGACCAGAGCTTGGACCCTGTCTTGGTGCTTCATATCAAAGGTGGCGCGGTCGACCCTCCCCAGCTCGGTGGGGTCGAGGCTGATGAGCTCCGGCTGGATCTTCTCCAGCAGCGCTTTAACCTCCCACTCCTGTCTCTGCTTTGTGCTGCGGTACGGATTTGCATCCAGACCGTCGAAGTTGGGTTCTCCTGCCCCTGTGAACGTAAAGAGGCAGACGGAGATGGAAATAGTGCTAAATGCAAATTAGAGCAGACCAATGAAGGGCTTTCTGACAGCGGCGGTTGTGAGCTGAAGTGCAACCTCGTTATTCAGTCTACTTTTAAAATACCTGGTATGAGCATGCTGGTGAAACCGTCTCCGTGTCCCACCCCGAGGACGTCCTCAAAAGGACAGAAGTGCATCCCCCACACCGTTCTCTGAACTCGGTGAGCCATGTAGGGTTTAGTCACTGGGGTGCTCCACACGTCTCTGTACACCTGCAGGGAGACAGTTTTCCACAGAAGTCTTATTTATCGCCAGGTTAAAAAAAAGAAAAAAAGTGCAGTCATGGGTAATTCAAATCAACAATGTGCAAAACGCTTGTTTTATTTGGCCAGAAGAAGTCACTGCAGACGTTTTGAATCCTCGTACGAGGAAAAGCACAGGTTCCTTGAAAATGATCTCTCTTGTCATACACTAATATGTTCCTCTCTATGGAAAGTGTGAAAAGACACCCAGTCTATGGCGACAACTTCTCTGTGAAATCATTGCCAAAATGCTCAAAAGCTATGAGGAAAAAAAGAATGCAAACACGCCTGCAGATGGAGGTAAAACAAGCTAGCAGGCACGTTAACTTGAAGCAAACATGCTAACCGATTTAATATTACTCAAAACAACGTGTAAAGTCACCCCACCTACTTATTGCTAGCATGCTCCGTGACTTGGAGGCCTGTTCAGTGTTTCAACAACATAGCTGAGAGCAGTTTCTCTCATCTTCAATAACTGGTTTTCTAGGAATGTGAGGGGACCCGAGCAGATGTTCATTTCACCGGTTCTATTTCAGCTGTGACGAAACGAAACGCTGGGCGGGACAGAAAGTATTGTGGAAACACGCCCGTCATTGTCTTAAGAAGGAACTCTTGACAAAACAGCAGGTCAGCTGTGCAGTTTTCAATGTTAAATAAGATGAATGATGCAACAAAATTCATCTGTCTCAGATCAGAGTTTGTCTTACCAGATAGCCGTTTATTAGAAAACGTATGCGATTGTTACCAATACAATACTGTGTCTTTTGTTTTTCAATATTATATATTCAATGTGTCTCAGGTTACCACTTTCTCCACTAAACAAGGGTGTTTTTGCTGGCCGTGGTAAATATCCAGCTGTGTTCAATCATAGCAAGTTCTCCAAATGCCCCACATCCTGTGTGCCAGATGTTTTTTTTTTTTTTTAAATAAACCATGAATCATGCAGTGAGGAGGGCATAGTGACCTGAACAACGTCCCCCGTGGCCGCAGACAGCAGCCCCCTCTGGCTCAGCGACAAGCAGGATGCTCCGGCGGGGAGGAAGTAGGACTTGAGGACCTTGAAGGCTCGAACGTCGTACACTTTCAGCTTTTTATCCATACCAGATGTCACCATGTATCTGCCAAGAGGAGAACACAACAACAGATCGCTCTCTGGTGGACACTGAGGAAACTGCAGTTTATGAAAAAGTTAATCAGCCTGATAATAAAGCTCTTAACTGTTTATGGATTTCTTCTGACAAATTGTTAACTTTCAACCACTCACTATTGTTCCTGGGGGACACTTGCACTATGTATAATTCATAGACTATTACAATGGAACGCTGCATGAATACGAACATGTGATACACCGCATGTATCAATAGATTAGAGTCCGTTTGTCTTTGTAGTCATTTTCAAAAGGACGTACCTATTTGGGGATTTAATACAACGACTAATTACAATCTCAAAGACGTTTAAATGTGCTCCGATCAATCTGGCACTAATCCAAACTAGCTCAAATGACACAGATCGTATCTAATGGTTGGGTTGCATCCGTCTGTGGTATAATTTTCTTTTTCTCCATAATTACCCACTGCGTCCAGCCTCAAAAAGAGATCCAATATGCATGCTGTCTTACACAAGAAGAGTAAAAGGTTTAAGGTGACTCACGTGCCCGTCTTGTCCACAGCGACAGAGCGCACGCCGCCCTGGTGACACAGCATCTTGACGAGGGCTTCTTTCTGATTGGGCGACCAGAGAGTCACCGTGCCGTTGGAGTGGCCAAGGTGGATGATGGCGTTGTGAGGGTTCTGGCACATCACGTCAAGCCGGCCCCCCTTGGTGCAGATGGCTGCCACCTCCTTCCCCACGGACACGTCCAGGTACTGCAGGAAACCGGTAGCACTCTGAAGACAGAAGGTTAGTCAGAGCTGATTACTGTTGGTGAAGGGAAGTCTGCGGTAAAGCATCTGGAATACAACACTCTGGGTCAATGCGTTTGCTTTTACATTTATTGTTTGTATTTTTTTTAGGGGGGGGCACCAAAGATCCGAGGTTCAAAAATTTGATTTGCACATTTAAAACTAAAATATTAACAACACACTTTCTGTATAATTTACACAAAAGTCTGTGTACAGACTATTAAAAGAGATAGATGTTTTTTTGCACAGTTGCAGATAAAGATCAGGTTTACACTGATGTTATTAGTGTTTCACTATTTGAAGAATCAAATTCCAGTGGTGTATCAGACATTTCCAATAACTCCAGAGTGTTGCAAAGTCCATCACCATCACTATCTTTAAGTTTTATTCATTAAATAGTTTGTTTGAAAAGACCAACTCGATTGATACGCTAAATCAGTAAATCACACTGATTTTCTTCTGAGATTTGTATTTTTTTGTTTTATCTATGGTGTCCTTTATGAAGACGAAGACGTTCTAACTCCAGAACTCGCCTGAAAATCATTAAGTTTTCTTCAGTATGAAAGAAATTCAGTGATAGTTGTCAAACTTATAACAACAACCAAACATAAGCTTGGAACCCGTCTCGATTTCGTCTGAATCTTTTAACCAAAAGACAACCGCTATCAACTGAGCGTGCGATACGTCACACCAGGGGTTTGTGGCAAACTGTGACATTGTTATGCTGATAATACATTAATATTAAACATTCATGACATCATGTTCAAAACCTATGAGAACGGTTTTAATGGACACACCGCCGTTGCGAGCAGGAAGTGGTAGGGGAGAAACTGCATACGGAGGACGTCGTTGAATTTGCGGATGCAGTGAAGCTCGATTCCATGGGAGTCGTAGATGTGCAGCCACTTCTTCTGAGCCACCGCATACATGGCCTCACTGTGGAGCCACCTACGCACAGAAACACAGGAAATGATTTGGGATTATTTAGAGACAGGATTGCTGGTAGGTGAAGCGTGATTATAAAGCTGTGTGGTAGATGACTTACTTTACATCATTGACAGTCTCCATCACGTTTATCTCACACATCAGCTGTTTGGACTGCCAGTCGATACAAGCAACATGGCCTCTCCTCCCACCAAGCAGCAGCTGACTGAAGGGAAGAAAAACACACGATTCAAACATTTAAATCAATATTTCTATATGAAGAGGAAAGGACTCGCTTGTCGTGATAAAGTATGCCGCTTCCTTCAGCTCGAAGGAGCATATAAGTTTATATTATCTATAAAGCCCGATACCACAAATATCCCTCAAGGGGCTTTACAATGTGTACAGGATACGAAACCCTCCGTCCTTAGAGATTATTGTCCATTTGGATATGAAGGGTTTATAGGCTTCTTGCCCCAAGTGGCAAAAAAAGCTAAGTACATGTTTAAATATAGAAAAATCTGGAGAACATTGTATCCAATGTTGCGCTAACTGACTCATGTTATCAGCTATGGCAGCAAACCCTAAAACAAACACGTCACACATTGTTTTCTACGAGTACGGAGAGCGAGATACTGACCGTCCAGTCTTGCTGTAATCCGCTCGATATGGTCCAAACTGAGACAGTTTCAGATTAAAATACTGAGGGAGGGAGAGAAGAAATTAATTAATAAAAAGTTCAAAATATAGACTTTTTTTAAAACCAAGACCATCCAGCACTTATACGTCAGAAGGGACATATTTCTACATCGAGTTTGTGTCCCACCTTTGTCCCAGATGATATATCAACAGAATCTGCAATGTCCTCCTGTGAGATGGTACAAGTGTCCTCGTCTTCATCTCCTTCTAGAAACCTGAGATTAGAGGAAAACAACGTCACCACCAGCAACACCGTAAAGTTACATTTGTCATCATTTAATCTCTCTCACGTCATACACTGTGACATGAAGCAGCCAGACAACATTTAGAAGAAATTACCCAGCATCCTCTGGGAGTAGGAGGTCAAGACGAGCCGCTTGTTTCTGGGCCATTTCTGAAGTTTCTTCTGAGCGAGCGATCATGTCCTTCAGCTTGTAATTCCGGCGGCGAGGCTGTGACGAGAATAACAAAGGAATGCGATGCTGGCCAACTCCATCTAACTACTAGACTTAGTAAATAAGAGACAGCCGGGGGGGTTACCTTCTTAGTTTTTTCTTTCCTCTTGAACTTCTGCAACCTGTCTTCTGGAATAGGAGCAGCTCCAGGGAAAGGGTCTGGTTTCTGAGATCAGAAGAAATACACTGGATTTACTTTGTGAAACAATAAGATGAAGGGAAATGAATGTAGAAATTAGAGATACTGTATATTAATGTGATGGCAACATCTGAGGGTGAAAACAGATATTTTTGGGGCTCTGCGATATTGCAGTATAGATAAAATATCATCATCCTTTGGTCGCAACGCCTGCTTCAGTTAAAGGGACGCACAACTGTACATTCAGCACAGTACAGAGTCTCACTCGATGTTAACATATTGCCTCAATTAAGAGCTGGAACAGGATGAAACTGAATTTTGTATAACACTGTAAGCAGGCGTGGAATAAAATTGATTTTTACAAGCTTAAAGTTACTCAAGTACAACCAAAAGGGTACAAATATTTCATCAAACCGTGGATTTCATGAGTTGTTAAAAATACATCTACCAACATACAACCTATACCTTTATTAACCTGACACACAAACTAGGTGCGATATTGTGCATACACGTCCATATGCAACATAGACTGATCCTTACCGTACCAGCTAATATTAAATGACCCATACTGCTAACTTGTGTTTTGGTATTACGTGTAATTTGCACCTCATTGTTATTTCATGCATGCACTTTTTCTTGCTTTGTAATGTCCAGGATAAACAAAGTTTTATATATATATATATATATAAAAAGTGATATTATGTAGATATATTTCCAACCTCTCTTAATGACAGGCGCTTCCATTCTCTCACCCCTGATATGATGTCTTTTCCACCTGCTTGGTCTTCACTTTGTTTTCGTTTCGTTGCTCTCTGTGTCTGTTGCTCCTTCTGCTCTCCGTCTTTCCCCACTTTGTTTCCATCTTTCGGACCGTCCCAGTAACGAGCTGGAGGCTGTCGCAGAGGAGAAAACGGGCAGCAGGTTAACACAGCAGCAACTTTGACAACAAGACAGAGTGTCTCCATCTGTGCCCCAGGAACGGTGGGTTCAGCCTCGCCTCCTGACGGACCCCAGCACACACGCGCGCTGCTAGCGTTAGCTGCGTGATGCTAGCAAAGCTAACGCTTACGTCGTGTGCGTCAGTTAGAGAAGCACCGCGCTAGCCTCTCTATCTCTCTCAGCTAGTGACACAAAAAGTTAGAAACTCTGAATAATGATTTAATCGTGGTTACCTTCTTTTTCTCCACGTGTGTAACCCTCAACGCTTCGTCGCTGGGAGACGCCATCTTTGTTGTATACGTTTTTAACTTCCTGTGACGTCACTCCTGAATGCTTCACTTCTACTTCTTCTTTGAGGTTTATTGGCGGTTGGCAAACAATAAATTGGTACGTTACCGCCACCAGCTGGTATGGAGTGTGGATCAGGATGAATAGTACTTGTATAAAAATTTAAATTCAAAAATAAAAGAAAAAATAAACAAACACAAAACAACGGGCTCATATTTTAATATTAATGAATCTAAGATATTGAAATAGTACTTGATAACACTCACTTTTTGAGTTATTTTGCAGAATATCCACTATATCTAACCGTACCTCCATCTTACCGAGGTCTCCAATCAGCTGCCCTCTTTCCTGCTCGTGTTTCTGACATTGCACAATAACGTCTTCTATTGTTTCATATTTCTGACATTGCACAATTACGTGTAACGGTCACATTTTCCTGTTTTTTGAAGCATACTGTTTAGGCCAGTGTGTCCAAATCTAAGCCTTGATATCACCGTTTCCTCTCTCCTGTTCCTTCCTGCACATCTCATTTCTCCCACTTTCCTCTGAACTTGGTAAAACCATGGTCCTTTCCTGTCTTCTTCCCATTGCTTCTGCCACCTTTCCTTAAACCTCTGTTAAATGATACTTTTTGTTTCTGAATTACTGAAGCCGACTGTATTGGTGCAGCTATTTTTTGTGGTCTCTTTTGCAGCTTTATCTGCCATTTAATTTCCTTTGACCCCAATGTGTGCTGGTACCCATAGGAATATGACTGTCAGACCCGTCATTTGAATTCTGTACAATGTTTATTGTATTTCTATAAGGATGTCTGGTCTGTCTGTTCTGTAAGCTCTAATTTGACTAAATCTTTTTATTTTGTACATGGACCAGATAGGTAGATATTTATTCATTTATTTTACATAAACATGTGACGCACACAGACAGTTGATAATATTGAAGATAATATATAATGAGCAAAACATTTTGCTTTTGACACATTTGTCTCAAAAGGATGAAATTGTGCTCATATATCACTTCAAACATATCTTTGGTACGTTTGTACTGCAGTTTCTTGTTACATATATGAATCTGCGATAACCTTATATAGGCCTATATTGGCCAGTGAGTTAAGATTGTCAACGTATCCTCATACAACGGACCCTTTGATATCTTTGTGTAAAAAGTTTCATCTCATTTTCTGTGCAATTTTGTAAGAAAGTCCAGCTACATGTGCCAATGTTATTAAAAAAAACAAAAAAAAACTTCCATCTTCACAGGAAACAACTTAGATTTAGAAAACAAAACTGCTTAGTTAGGTTTACAAAAAGATTGTTAAATACAAAGTGTGTGTGTGACTGGGGTTTAAATAGTGGATGCAGCAGAGTGCGCAGGTGAGAGTAATGAGCTGACGAGGTGGGTGTGACTGGCGGGTGCACTGAATAAACTGGTTAGGTGAGTGAGAGGTGGAAAAAACAGGATGATGGTGGCAGAACTGTGACAGAGGCGCTGCTAACTGAAACCTGCGGAGTGACAAAGAGGAACTCCCGATTTGGTGAGGTTTTTTACATTAATTTGAAGTTGATGGCGAGCCAACTAGCCTGCTAGTTTGCCTGCTGCCTATCTCCAGTTGCTTGATTCTGCTTACGGGGCAGTTCAAGATGGCGATGAGCTCTATGCCAAATTCCTGGATACATTTCAAGATGCTGGTGAGAAATCATCCGCGGACCTGCAGGGCCTTCAGGTAATGTTAAACCTAGCTGTGAAAAGAGGCCGCGTTTCAAATAAAGCGGTCAACAAACATCTTCTCACACAGTTTTGCAGGGGATCTCACTGACCTCCAGTTAAAGCTACTGTTGAAAGATATCCAGTTTTACTTGTTATTTAAATGTGTCATGACACACAATAAATCTTGTCACTAACAAGTTGCAACACATTCACAGCTGTACATTGCCCTTGGGTCAGTTTTTGTTTGAATTTCCTCTAAAACTATTTCTGAAAATGGGCCAAGAATTGTTATCTCCACATATCGGAAAGGAGCGTTTGCCAAGTGAACTATGTCTTTCATTTGCCAGAACAAACTAGAATAACACAGCTAGAAAGTAGCTTTCTAGTTCTTCTCCCCATGTGATGCACTTTAAAGGACAATAATGTTTCAAGTTGAACCCATGCACACTGTGTAGACATTTCCTGAGGTGGCTGACATTGTATGAATATGCATGCAGTATGTTCAAGCCCAAAGCTTTTTGGGGAAAATGACTATTTTCACTTTGTAATGCTTGAAAAGAACAAAATCGGGGTATGGAAGTAGTAAAACTTATTTTCAAGACTCTATTGCGATTGCTGGAGATGACTGTTATCAGGGAAACTTTTTACACACAAGAAGACAAAAGGGAAAGCGGAGGGGCTGAGTTCCATATCACATCTGGAGCTGAGGCTCCAATTACAACGGGTAAAGTGTTGCGCAACAAGAAGAGCGAGGAAGGAAAACAGTTTGCTTGTCTGCTAGAACACTACAGTAGGAGAAGAGAAATGTCCAAGGCAGAGGAACCAGCAGCAGTCAGCATGTCTTTTGGTCCAGACAAGGTACGTGTCTCTATTAATCTAAGATAAGTTAAGAGGAAAATGCAATTGTTACAGCAGCTCAGTAGTCAAAGAAGCAAGGAAGGAAAGCTATTGAGTTATACATACAAATAAGTTAGTGTAAAAAAACAAGACAAAAGTACACATATAATTAAATGTCAATATGTATATTATATACTATTAAGTTTAAGCATCTTTAGTCAAAGGGCTACTTCTCTCACATTGGGTTCATTTCTGTTATCTAATTTCTTATTATGTATTTTTAAAATGCATGCATAATTAACAAATGCATCTAGCTCTATGCAGATATAAATAGATGTGTGGAAGTTTCCTTTTAAGAGTGACTTCAGTGTCTGCAACAGTGAACAATGTTTTTGCATTTTTTTCCACACAATCAATTTGCTGCAGTTCAATTACACATGCTTTGTACGTAATGATTATTTTCTTTTTAGTTACCTTCTCGACCAGAAATCTTTGATTTCCACGGAGTCTCAATGACTCACTACTTTACAGACAACTGGGAGAACATTGAAAACTTTCAGGCCAGGCCGGATGATATACTCATTGCAACATACCCCAAAGCAGGTGACCCATGAACCCATAAACCCATAAACATGAACAACCGGTGTAGATGCTGTGTGTATAGAGGTCAGGGGTTGGGATTGTTTGATTTTCCTCTCTGTCTCTCTCTTCCGGTCTTTTAGGAACCACATGGGTCTCCTACATCCTTGACCTGCTGCATTTTGGTCAGACAGAGCGCCAGACATCCGTCCCAATATTTGATAGAGTGCCTTTCTTGGAGATCATCATCCCATCTTTATATTCAGGTATTTACCTCACTGTAGCTGTCAAACTATTGAAGCACTGTACAGGTTCAATGCTTTGCTTACTCCATCTTTACCTCTTCATACAGGAAAAGACCTGGTGGACAACCTCCCCACCTCTCCTCGACTCATTAAAACTCACTATCCTGTCCAGTTTGTGCCAAAGTCCTTTTGGGAGCAAAACTGCAGGGTCAGTAGTTTGTGTGTTACTTGCAGTATATCAATGTACATGCAAAATGCTGAAACAGATGACAAAGTAACACTTGAGGCATGTCTACCAACAGTTACTGGTTATCAGAGATGCAAAACTGTGCGTTTGGCTGTTTTTAATCAGAGGGCGTTTCCCTTCTTTCATCTGAATGCTCGAAGCCTGTTACCCAAACAGGAAATGGGGAAACTCGAGGAAATGAAATTGCTTGCAGTCAAAACCAAAGTGGCAGTGATTGATCTAATGAAGACTTGGTTGGACCAATCAGCTAGAGACACGAGGGGGAGAACCCCAGCTACACCATTTACCGATGTGACCGCAATCGTAACTGGGGCGGTGTTTTTTCATTGGGTTTGCAGTTCAATATTGGCCAAATTTAGATAAATCTGAATCAAATGGGTTGACATTCTTCTCCCTAAGACTAGACCCATATTAGTAGAATTATGTTTTGGAACCTCCAAACAGAATGATTGTACAAGTTACTTGAAACGGATTGTTGAATCAAAATGTGTTCACGCGAAGAGAGTGTGACCTACTTAGTGACTTAAATACAAATGTGAAGCTATCATTTGGGAAAAGTCCGTTCAATGAAGACATCTTAGCGGCTGAGAGTGTGTGTGCTGTAACGGTTCCATTAGCTGCTCAATCAAAAAGAAGAGGCCCAGCAAAACACTATAAACCAACATCCGCAATGCCGAGGAGGAATTGTAATTACTGTGAACCCGTATTCATGGAATCTTAATTGCCTTTATACAAGCACTGTAAAGAAAGAAGTCAAGTATTAGCTACAGTACATTATAAAGAAACAAATGTTCTATATCGTGTAAACAATTTGATTTGGCTTGCAAAATATTAACTTAAATGTAAATTTGTAAGACTTCCGGTTTCTAAAACATCTAAAAACAAATGGGCCTTATTTGTAAAATCCTCAGGCCGTGGTTACATCATTTTCTGGCGCGCGCACCTCGTGTTTGCTTCACTACCGCGAGCATAAACTAAGCTTATGAGTGGTGAGTCAGTGGGTTTTGAGAAAGTCTGAGTCACAGCAACCAAGAGGTGTTCTGGAGCAAGCAGCCATAACTGCCCCCCCCCCAAAATTTAATGCAGTTTGATACAGCAGAATGCGAGATTAGCCGTGGACAGACACAGAGGTGCACACTCACTCAGTCTCGCACGCACAGACAATCTCATGATCTTCCTGGCAGAGACGGTAGTAAGTGTTGCATTACCCTTTTATGTGCTAACCTTTGGGTTGACTGAACAACCAAGGATGTTTTATGTCTTTTATACCCAAACACGTAGATGTGTAACAGTATATTATGTCTCATGTAACGCTGGTCTTCCAGTCATTGAAGTGTTTTCTTCTTTTGTAGATCGTCTACGTGGCCCGCAATGCCAAAGACAACATGGTGTCTTATTTTCACTTTGATCGCATGAACACGGTTCAGCCAGAGGCTGGAGACTGGAGCAGCTACATCCCCAGATTCATAGAGGGAAAAGGTATGCGTGAAACACAATAACAATAGATGAGACGCACAGATTTCCAATGAACAATACTGAGGCGCTTTAACGGTTCGTTCTGTGGCCTCAGTGGTGTTTGGATCCTGGTACGACCATGTGAACGACTGGTGGAAGAAGAAACAGACTTACCCGAAACTCCACTACATGTTCTACGAAGATCTGGTCGAGGTAATCTAGTCGTTATTGTGAGGCTCTTCCTATTCAGGCTACTTCTCTCCTCTAGCTGGTAATAATGCAACAATGATATCCGACTGTTTCCAGGACACTGGACGGGAAATAGACAAACTCTGCTGCTTTCTTGGTTTGTCTCGTTCGGACGAGGAGAAGAGAAGAGTTACCGATGGAGCACATTTTGATAACATGAAAAAGGACGACATGGCCAACTACTCTACCAACGCAGTTATGGATTTCAAAATTTCTCCTTTCATGAGAAAAGGTAAGTGTGTGTGTGTGTGTGTGTGTGAGAGAGAGACACACATGGAAAAAAACAAAAATCTGATCCTCTACTTTAAACTAACATAGCCGAGTGATTCTCTGTGGTTTTGCAGGGAAAGTTGGTGACTGGAAGAACCACTTCTCTGTGGCCCAGAGTGAAATGTTTGATGAAGACTACAAGAAAAAGATGACTGATGTCACTCTTCAGTTCCGCACTGAAATTTGATAAAGACTGTCTGTGTCTATGAGGAGATGATCTGACTGGAAATGCAGCATTCCTGTGAGAAAATCAATTTGCCTAGACTGGTATAGTGGAAGTGTGGAGTTCATCTTCTTGCTATTTGTATCTGAATTAAGAATAAGAACTATATATTACGAGCGGTTGGTCTCATCCAGCATTTGTAGCTATACCTACGAAAAATAATACATATCCCACAGAAATATTTTGTATGATATTCACGTAATCATAAACAAGGAAGTATAAGGATTGCAAAATGCAAGTCAGAGCAGGCCGGAGGGGAGGTGGACGAGTTTGACCCAGGAAAGAGACTGCTATTCGTTCCCCATGTGAAGCTAACTATGCATGTGACGAGCGTAAAATGACACATTTCGCTGGCTTTAGTAGGAAAATGCCTGAAAAATGAGGAGTAACTTGTCTTCAGATATACAAGATGTTGAGGATACGTTGATTATGAAGGATGACTGAAATGAAATGGCTGATCATGTCTGAAGGTGAATATTTGTTTTATAAGAGAATGTGTAAACTAGACAATGATGTAATTACCCATTAAAAGTTCATGTGTAATTAAAGAGCAGCTGTATGACTTCACTGTTTACATGAGTGTGATCATTAGAATTTATGAAATCTAAAGGTTTTCATCTTTATATTTGCAATAAAACGGCTCATTCATATTGTTTTCTTCATGTGTGAGATGTTAAACAAAATATTCAGGAAATGGCTGAAGAGATAGTTGGTATGAAAGTTGCACTATAAACACAATACAATGTAATGTTCTTAGTTACTTTCCACCAGTAGGCACGTCAGTTTAATTTGTTTTTTTCCCCTTTACTTGCACCTAAAACTAATGGTAAACTATTTTAAATTCAACCTCACTGTCACTTTACCTTGTGATGTGTTTTCTCCAAATGTCCTTGTATATTTTCTAATTTGTTGTCTATTTTTATACCCTCATTACTTAGTTATTTTACTCTATTTATCTGTACTATTGCTGCTGTTGAAGAAGAAATTCTTTCAGGTCCAATTCTGTGGCTGGTTCAGATGAGTTTTATTCACTGCGCAGGATTACAGGCAGAAATGCACAATAAAAAATGAATACACTTAATTAAACTAAGAGATACAACTTTTTCTTCCACACTGCCATTAAACTGCTGTAACAACAATTTCCCTGTTTAGGATTTATATATTTAGTGCTGGGCAAGTTAACGTGATAATAATGCGTTAACGCATTCATTAACCCTTAGATTACTCTTTTTGATTATGAAATATCCACAAAAGAAGAACCCAACAAGAGGAACTAAGAGGCCTCAGACTGAACCTGAACGATCATCTTTGCCAATCGTCCTCGTGTGTGTTTTGAAATTACTGGTTGTATTTGAAATTTGACCATTCATGGTGACTGTGTGTGTGTATCAGAGTGCACTCAGTGGAGGACATGAGTGCACTCTGAGAGGATTCTGGAGTGTGTGTGTGATGGAGAATTTTCCCTGTGCTAGTACATTTCTACTGTGACTTAGTTTATGCGCCTTACTCACGAACAAACTACACATGTGACATATGATTGTGTACCAAGCAGAATGGTAACAGGACCATATGGGGTATTTCTGCCTTTGCTTTGATAAGAGGAAGTAACTGAATGGGGGCGCAGTTTAACCAGAGAATGTTTAGATAAGATTCCCAGGGGTAATCGAGGGTAATAAAGACAGATCTCTTTGTGTGACAAGGCTCAGAAGAGGAAGGGGATGACTGGAGGGGTCAATGGGGAGCTTGAAACTGTTGACCAATTGTTATAATGTAAATACCTGATGTTCCCCCCCACTGTGTGCACTCCGTTTCCATTTGAAAACGCATATGTTTTGCTACGTTTACACTGAGCGTCCACACTACGCCGTTGTTTTCGAGCACCGAAAACGGAGGAGTTTGAAAACGATCCCGAGGACGGATAAGTTTGACAACGCCGGGGTTGCGTGTTCGTGTGGACGTTCGAAAAAGCTGTTACGTTTGGAAACGATGACGCCCACAACCGCGTTCGCTACTTGATTGGTTCTTAGCAGTCATGACGTGTCCTTCCCTGATTCGTCACACCCCTATCATGTGACCCTTACCCGGAAGAAAACAAACAGCCGGGCTACCAGTGATTCATTTCAACATGGATAACAAATTTCAAGCGTTACTTGCTTTGTTGTCTATACTAGCAGCTGTTCTGCAGTTAAATTCTGCATTTTATAATGCTATACTGCCGACACGTGGAGGAGGCAAGCTATTATTCGAGCGCTGTGCGACAATTCCCGTGTCCAGAAGCGTTATCAGCCCTACATGGAGCGCCGAATTTTCTGCAACTAAACCAACTGCAGTGTGTAGATCATCTTCTTCCTGTTTACGCCGTCACGCGCATGCCCAGTGTACGTTAATGGTCATGTGATATGCGTTTTCTAAGGTTGCCGTGTGGATGCAGATCATTTCGAAAACGATGCTGAAACGCCCGTGTGGACGGAAAACGGAGTAGTGTGGACATGGCCTCAGAAACTGGATTCTTGGCCCATCCTCCTGCAAACTGCGCTGCAGTTTGTGTGACGATGAAGCCTTCTCTGGCCAGAGAATAAATACTTTATAGACAAACTTCTATTCTACAGTATTATAGGACTCACTCGGTACTATTGAGTAGTTTTTTTCCACCACAAACGTGAATGTGTTGATTTGGAGCTAGTCATTGTTAAACGTTGCGTAATAGTGATAATCGTTACCCGGAGAGGTTGGAAGGAGATACATGTTTCTAAACCGTTATATTTTTTTGTAAAACTTGTGGAGCTAACATTAGCAGAGGACGTTATAGCACATAATTAACTCGCGTTAGCACGTCTATGCTACACTAGCTATTGAAGCTATGCTTAATGTCTACACTTGCTGCTTTAGTATGAAATTAAGTAAATAAAGACCTATCCGTCTTTACAGGAACACAGTTGTTCTTTGGACTACCAGCGGTCGCTACCTAAAGCTAACAAACGACAAAATGTAGGCGGCGAACCGATCTATAATGCATTTATTTTCAAGGTACGAGGTCCAAGTTCAATTTATTTATTATTTTACAACACAGGATTGTAAAACAAAGTTTTATAGTTGTTGTCCCTTTATGCTACTCACAACAGTCACATTGCTCAGCGATGAACCCCCCCATCAGACTCTTCCTCACTCAGGTCATCAAGCAAATCTAAAATCTGCTGCACATCAACAGATCTCTTTCTGTTGACCACAGTGAGTGGGGTTAGCCTATGAATTATTCATAGTGTGAACACAGCATTAACCAATAGAGAAGCAGGAGTGAAGGTCCTGATCACACCTTCATGTTGTCAGGTATGTTGAGCAACATGCCACAGTATAAAAAACACAACAAACTGACTTCATTGTGGATGATTCAGACACTGTTTTGAGAAAAACGCTGTCAGCAGGATAAGTGGGCTACTTTAAACTGGAATAGGGACAAAAAATACATGTTTTAAAATGTGATTCACTTTAAAGTTATTCTAAGCCATTTGAACTGCCAACTGGGATTAACTGGTAACACATTTAGGCACTTACCTCAACTGCAGAATATTTGAGAAGAAAGGCAAAGAAACCATAGGCTACTTGCGTCTGCTTTTTTTGTTTGGCAATTCTTACTGGTTTTCTATTAAACCTACGATACATTTATTTGCAGCAGTTGTCGGAAATGAAAGTGTACAAACAGCTGCATTATTCAGATTACTACAGTTGTGGTTATTTTTACTCTTTTTTGCATTTAATAGTGTTTTTTTATTTGGTTTTACAGGGAACACTTTAAGCTGAAATTGAAATGTTTTTTTCCTCTACTACTGTACACTACAGTACCTTTTACAAATTGCTTGTATATGTGCACGGATACTTGGCCAATAAAGCCGATTCTACTCAATGACTGTACTTAAGTACGATTTTGAATTAATTGTACTTCACTTTAGTAATTCCATATTCTGCTACTTTATACTTTTACCTCGCTGCATGTCAGATAGAAATATTGTACTTTTTACTCTACATTTCATAACGATTCTCAGGTCACTATATTGCATATTATATTCCATTTCTGCTATTAAATCCCGCTAAATGTTACACACTGTTCCTTTAAGTAAAAGATCTGAGTACTTCTATCACCACTGCATTTATTTCCCTCAAAAGCAAGAACATAAAATGAATAACATGAAATATTGCACTGACCACTAATCGTTATTGGTAATACCAGTTCAAATGTAATCATTTATTTATACTGGGTTAATGTATTTAAGTATGTTTAGTAGCTCTGACAGCATGGATTATAATTGATGTTTCAAAATGATTTATTCTCACAGATGGAGGTGATTCATCGGCAAACACTGTTTGACTTCCACGGAGTCTCCATGTCCCAACACTTCACTAACAACTGGGACGAGATACAGAACTTTAAAGCGAGACCAGATGATATTCTTATAGCTACTTATCCTAAAGCAGGTGGGGTTGTGTGTGGAGCTTTTGGCATCATTGTACTACTTTTAATTCATAATTTAATGTTAATGAATGCCGTGGGTCAATATGTTACCTATGCTCATGCCACTGAACAGAATGTACCCATGTGTATATTTAACCTCAGGAACAACATGGGTCTGCTACATCCTGGATCTTCTGTATTTTGGGACATGTCCAGAGCGTCAGGCGTCCATCCCTCTTGATCAGAGAGTGCCGTTTCTAGAGATCATCAAACCTTCTCTACCCACAGGTTGAATCATGTGATCAGGGTCGCCGCACGCATGGAAAAAAACATTTTGCATGCTAACTAAACCCAGTTGTACAGGATTGACACGGCTTTTAAACTTGCTTATAATATACTAGTATGAGACAACCCTTTGATTCCAAGACTATATATAGAATTTTAAAAACAAATTAATTCATAACATAATTAGAAGTTATTGATAATTTAGATATAACTAAATATAGTTAGTAGGAAGATATCAGAATTATCGTATAATCTCATCACATGATCAAATATTTCAGAGCCAGTACACATAAACATATATGATTTACACTGAACAACACGCATAGCAACTATAGTTGCATGCAGTTAAGCCACTGACTAATGCTTCTCTTCACAAAAGGTAAAGACTTGGCAGACCAACTTCCCACCACTCCTCGTCTCATCAAAACTCATCTACCACTCCAGTTTGTGCCAAAGTCCTTCTGGGAGCAGAACGTCGGGGTGAAAGCCATGCACATACAATATGTAGCCTTTGAAATATGCGAGTTACGAACCACACTTAATTATGATGCGGATTATATTCTTATGTTTTCTCTTTCTGTAGATAGTCAACGTGTTTCGTAATGCAAAGGACAGCGCGGTGTCCTATTACCATTTTTGCCGCATGAGCAACGCCATGCCAGAACCTGGAGACTGGAGCACCTTTCTACACAACTTCATGGAGGGAAAAGGTGAGTTCAAAGGAGTTTTAGTGTAAGGGAGGCACACAGTCTTGTCATTTCCTATGTCACCACCTCATCTACATACAGTATAATCGTGTTGCTTCAGTGGTGTATGGATCCTGGCATGACCATGTGAACGGCTGGTGGGAGAAGAAACAGACGTATCCAAAAATCCACCATATGTTCTATGAAGATCTGATTCAGGTGAGCTGAGGTGTGTTGGTATGTGGGGATGTTTTCAAGAGAGCTAACCTTCCAAACGGTCCTGATCCTTGAGTTATCAATCCTGTCAAGAAAACAATTTACGCTTGCTGGTCGTTCATGTTGGTTGTTTGAAACATTGCAACATGTTGTGTAATAAAAGGAGTAGTTTGACATTTTTGGGAATTATGCTTATTCACCATATTGTGGAAGGTTGGATGAAAAGATGTATACAACTCTCATGTCTGTACTTTAAATATGAAGCTACAGTCAGAAGATGGTTAGCTTAGCATAACAGAGGGAAACAGTTCCAGATAAAGTTAGGGGCCTGGGAGAAGTGAGCAGTGGCTGAAGTGAGGGATTGTACGGATTAATCAAATAAGATATTACGTGTAATTTAGTGAGCTTTGGAGGTGCTTAGCAGGCAAATTCTCTTTACCTTTGGTGTCACCATTGTATGAGATGCAGGTGGGCGGAGTAGGACAGGCAGAGCACAGTCTCAAGGCAGTTCGTGAAATTGTCACCAAATGCAAACTATTACTTTCATGTGCAGGAACACGAATTGTCCGGAGTTTTTTTGGGATGAAGTTACGTTAAAAACAAACGTTAGGTTAAGGCAACAAAACCACAATATTAGGTTTAGGACCTATCCACCCCCCCTCCTGACCACCAATAGTCATCTTTTTGGATATTATAAAGTACGTCACTTGGTCAGAGTTTCACATTGTCACACGAATGCATTTAATTTGTGTGTCCACAACGAATAAGACTCCTACTTGACTTTCCATTGGCATTATTTTCATGACATAAAAAAACAGACAATTCGTGTCCCTGTACAAAACAAATACGTTGCATTTCTTGACTATTTCACGAACTGCCATGATACTGTGCTGAGTGAGATGTGTAGGTGGAAGGGATATAGGGGAGCAGGAATGGCCTGACAGTGTGAGGGCCTCTGGTGGATAGTTATAGCATGGCAGGTCCAGCAAGTGAGACGAGGGTCAGAGCTGAAGACAGGGACAGAAATCCAGGCCAGGCTAAACAACAAAGAGACTTTAAAGCTAGGGGTAGCTGTTTCTTCCTCTTAGAGGTCTTGATGCTGAGCTAAACTAACTGACTCCAGTTTCATATTCATCATACAGAAATGAGAGTGGCATTTCTTATCTAGCTCTCGACAAGAAAGAGTGTAAGCTGAAATGTCAAACTACTCTCCTGACATAGACCTTTAGTACGTTTAGTACAATGTGCTGACATAAATCAATGTTACATAGAGATGTGTTTGAACAATGTAGCCTTTTTTAGACTGGATATTGGTCAGAAAGATAACTTATGTATCTTTAATTTATGTGTAACAAGGCTGAGATTCTTACATTTTCTGCAGGACACGGGACGAGAGATAGACAGACTCTGCTCCTTCCTTGGTTTGTCTCCTTCAGCTGAGGAGAAGGAAAGAGTCACAAGTGAAGTGAAGTTTGACAATATGAAACAAAACAAGATGGTCAACTATTCCACTGTCCAAAGTATGAATCAAAAAGTGTCTCCTTTCATGAGAAAAGGTACAGTGAAACATGTCTAACGTGAAAGAAATTCCTTGGGAACATGATTTCAGTTTGCACCAAAAGCTGCTCATTAATTTCTCTGTTTTTATTTATTAATTACGTGAATGATTCTCTGTTTCTCCAGGGAAAGTTGGTGACTGGAAGAATCATTTCACTGTGGCCCAGGATGAAAAGTTTGATGAGGACTACAAGCAGAAAATGAAGACTAGTACACTGCAGTTTCGTTCTGAAGTTTAGAGGCCCGTGCACCCTTGTCACTGTGGTTCATTTGTTGAGTTTACGGAGTCAGATGTTAAAGTTGGTTGACAGAAATATTGTCTAAATTGTTTTTATTGTGATGTTCATTGATGACATTCATATGTTTAACCCTTGTTGAATCGATGGCATCACCCAGAGGCCGATCACTGGGATGATACATGTTTGGGTGCTTTGAATGTAATATACCCAGAATAAAAATAACTAAAACACTGTGTTATACAGGAGTGTATTAGAAATGATTATGTAATACAAATGGTTGTTGACTTTTCGACAGCTGGTGAGTGATAGCCTGTGGTCCTGGCTCCTCATCCTGCAGGAACAGGCTGCACTGAAAAGTGTATCAGTGACTTAAACACAGCTCTTTCCAGTCGCCTGGACTTTGTTGCACCTCTTACTATCAAAACAAGACAGTCCAAGAGAGACTGAGAGAGACGTGACTTCTCACACGACTGGCCGGGGTTCTTCACAGTACATGAAAATACACAAAGACAATAAAAATAAAATACAGTGAATAAAACTAAGAGATACAGCATTTGTTTACCGCTGTAACAACGGAATTTCCCTGCTGGTTATTAATAAATGTTTATTTTACATTAATGTTTGGAAATAGGCCAAGAATCTTTATCTACTTAGAAGGTCGTCTCACCATAGATAAAATATACTTTAATTTGCCAGTACAGAATGTTATATGTTATTATTGTATACTGTAAAGTATTTTTATGATAAATAGAAGCTGGACAGAATGGCACGTAAAAGATATAGTCTGCACACTAGATAATGCTTTTACATTTCATTACCTAACAGAGCACAAGACGGGTCACCTGCGGCTCCCTTGGATACAACACATGATATAAATACATAGATAAATATGCACTGAAGTGCATGAACATAGTCACCGTGTGACTCTATATAAAGACCATAATGCAGAATCGACAGGAAATGCACAAAATATACACAAGATCTGTGTAAAGCTACATACAACTTAAATGTGTGTGTATAAAGAGCATTGTTTTCATAATTTTGTAGTTGCATCAAGAGAAATCTCATATTTGGTTTGTCATTGTCTGAAAGGACACTAAAAATGTTTAAATATCAATTCAGTAAAAGAGACGAGGCACAGATGTCCTCACTTTGTTCGATTATCCAAGTTGTACAATGAAAATAGAAGAAGGAAGTTAATTAAGTTGGAACTGTCCCTGAGAATTTCATGACTTTAAGAACTTGATACCTTTCTATTAGCATAACTAAAATATTAACTTCAAAAATGTACCATCTTGGTTCTGAGAGTGAAGCCAAGCCAAGTGCCTTAAACCTGCATTCTCTCTAATGGCCATCAGGGGGCGACTCCTCTGATTGTATAGAAGTCTATGAGAAAATGACTCTACTTCTCTCTTGATTTATTACCTCAGTAAACATTGTAAACATGAGTTTATGGTCTCAATCTCTAGTTTCAAGTCTTCTTCAATACAGCATGATGTTCATTTAGTAACTTATGGTCCATTTAGAGTCAAACAGACCATAAAGCAGAGTATGCTTTATGCTTTCAGTCAGTCTATGGATTCTGTACGCATTACTGCCTTTAGATGATTTGATCGTGTGTTTTGTATGTTTTCAGTCCTTTCTTATTTTAATCTGT